>NW_010160207.1:0-810 GCF_000695765.1 Mesitornis unicolor | reverse complement strand
TGCAGAGCTCGGCTGCTCTGCTCCTACAGGGAAGCCACAGCAGCGCGGCGCGTTGCTGGGCACTGAGGATTCATCACCACTGTTACAGGATCCCAGCCCGGTCGGGGCTGGCACAACCAGTCCAGGATCAGCCAGGAACACAGCCAGGGCTTTGGGTGTCTGCACAGAAGGAGACTCCACAACCTCTCTGGGCAGCCTGGGCCATGCTCTGCACCCTCCCACCAAGAAGTTTTGCCTCTGCTGAGCTTGAACCTCCCGCCTCCACTTTGTGCCCATTGCCCCTTGTCCTGCCATTGGCCATCCCAGAGCAGAGCCTGGCTCCTTCCTCCTGACACTGCCCTTTCCAAATGGATCCCCAGGAATGAGGGCACCCCTCAGGCTCCTCTGCTCCAAGCTCAAGAGCCCCAGCTCCCTCAGCCGCTCCTCAGCAGGAGATGCTCCACAGTGGTCACTGCTCCAAGTGATAGCGCTTGGATGGTGAGGAAACACCGGACACAACCCAGCAGAGTCCAGTCCCAGCGTTACCAGTGCAGAGAGCTCTGAGGCTACACAAAATCGTGGGTGAAGCCACAAGCGCAGGCTGAAGACCCAAATAACAAGTATAAAGCACCTCTACCACTTTTAACACGCTTATTTGATACCTTTTGTGGTTCATGGGTTAAACCGGAGTTCTTAAACTCACGCTGTGCTTTGCCGAGCACCAAGCGTAGCTCGCAGCACCGCTGATGCAGGCGAAGCGTTTCCCCTTCGTGGGCAGAGGAGCTCAGCCCCAGCGTCCCCGGAGCAGGGGCTCCCCAGGACACAGCGCCC
>NW_010160206.1:0-15204 GCF_000695765.1 Mesitornis unicolor | reverse complement strand
ATAGGGTTATTGCGCCCGAAGTGCAGGACCCAGTATTTGACCTTGTTGAACCTCATACAATTAGCCTCAGCCCATTGATTCAGCCTATCCACGTCCCTCTGCAGAGCCTTCCTACCCTCAGGCAGATCAACACTCCCTCCCGACCTAGTGTCATCTGCAAAATTACTGAGGCAGCACTCAATCTCCTCATCCAGATCATTGATAAAGATGTTAAACAGGACTGGCCCCAAAACTGAGCCCTGGGGAACATTGCGTGTGACTGGTCTCCAACTGGATTTAGCTCCATTCACCACAACTCTCTGTGCTCGGCCAGCCAGCTAGTTTTTGACCCAGTAGCCCATCCAAGCCATGCTCAGCCAGCTTCTCCAGGAGGATGTTGTGGGAGACAGTGTCAAAGGCCTTACTGAAGTCCAGGTAGACAATGTCCACAGCCTTCCCCTTATCTAGCAAGTGGGTGACCTCATCATAAAAGGAGATAAGACTAGTCAAGCAGGACCTGCCCTTCCTGAATCCATGCTGACTGGGCCTGATCGCTTCGTTGTCCTGCATGTGATGTGTGATGGCACTCAGGATGATTTGTTCCATCACCTTCCCTGGCACCGAGGTCAGACTGACAGGGCTGTATTTCCCTGGGTCTTCCTTCTGGCCCTTCTTGTAGATGGGCATCACATTTACAATCCTCCAGTCTACTGGGACATCCCTAGTTAGCCAGGACTGCTGATAAATGATGGAAAGTGGCATGGTGAGCACTTCTGCCAGCTCCCTCAGGACCCTGGGGTAGATCCCATCTGTCCCCATGGACTTGTGTACATCTAAGTGGTGTAGCAGATCACTAACCATATCTTCATGGATCATGGGGGTTTCACTGTGCTTTCCATCCCTGTCTTCCTGCTCAGGGGACTGGGTACCCAGAGTACCATCAGTACTGAAGATGATACTTTTCTATTTCCTTGAGAAATTAGAACTGAAAACTTATTAGAGGTAAGATAAACAACAAAGAAGGTGAAAGAGTTCTTACACGTAATAATGAAAGGAGATATTTTTTTCCCTTGACTTTGACCCTCATGCAGGAGAACATGAAGAAAAAATTTAACAGGAGCCTGTTGATAAGTAGATTGAGGATGACCTGAATCTTCTGAGTCTTGGCTTATATATAAAATATATTTCCATAACTGAAAAACAATGAAATAATTTTCATCTTGTCATTCTTTACATGTTTCTCTGTGTCTGCTTGGAAAAGTACCCAAGACTTTACTTTTCAAAACAAGGAAGAGATTATTGTATGATAATAGAAGTCAAAGAGTAGGACTTTAATGAAAAATAAAACAAACATAAATTAGATGAAGTTCATACTAGAACTGCAGATTCTTAGAAAAAGTACATTTGTTGATGTTTGCATAAGTCTCAGGAATTTCTAGAAAAGTTTGAATTAATTATTATGTATATTTTTATTTATGCACTGGATTGACTTCTTGCATTGTGGCTGGGTTATCTTTCATTATTTAAATTAATCTGCTCTAGGAATATGTTATTTTTGTCTTCATGTTGAACACTCAGTGAAGATTTCTCCTTAAACGCATTCATTGACAATATTAGCCTTTAAATTGACTGCAAAAACTTGTTGTTAACCAGAGCCTAATGCATTCCAATTATTCAAGAGTCTCTCACATTTTCTTTGTTATACTGCTAGTAATTTATTTGATTTATTAGTTCCCATGTTGTAAGAGCTAGGTAAATTTATCAAATTTTCACAGCTATGTATGTTGTAGACAAGTGTAGCAATAAGAACAATAGATGTTTTCTAAAAAAAAAGAAAGAAAAATAAGTGGTTTTATTACAAAATTAAAAGTTAAAAATTACAAGCACAATGAAAGGAATATACAGACCAGTGCTATGGGTCTTCATGCATTTTTTGAATGGTAGTGTCAAACCAAACTCTTTCTACCTTTTCCTTCCTCACAACTCATTTTTCGCCCTCTCCTATATCACCACCTAAACTTTGCTGTAACATCCATTTGTGAAGCTACACTGTGAGTTTGATTATGGATCTTATCTTGTAATTTTTTTTTCCTCTTTGTGTGTTTATGGTTTCTCAAGCCCTAGTAAATCAGTTTCATAAACTAATTCATTGCATCAATTAATATTATTGTACTACTGAGGTTGGTATATATAAGTGCAGGTATAAGTGTATATATATGTATATATATGAATATATATGTATATATGGCATTTTTGTGTATCTGTGAATATACTTTCTATGTATAGAAAACACTATGCACTATTTTAGGGAGTGAGAGACTACAGAGAAGTGTAGGAGCAAGCAGTGGAGTCAATTTGGGATACAGATATTTGTATGGATGCCATATGCAGAAACTTTTTTTTAAGGTATACTGAATAGAAAATTACTGTCACCATCTGTCTTTATTTAGGCATTTAGGTTTTTGTATCATTCGATGATCCCTACTCACTCAAGGATGGGAATCAGGAAAAGGAAAGGAGACCAGTGTGTTTAAATGGAAACAGATGCAATAAAATAATAAGAAAATAATATTAATAGCAATACTAATATAAAGTACACAAATTTATACTCAGCCCATATAGTGGTTTTGAGCTGTGTGCTTCCAGCAGTGAATGCTAGTTGTCAAACACTGTGAGTACCAGAGCTCCAGTGAAAGCCTGACAGTCAAACCAAATGGGGGAGTAGGTCTCAAGAGCAAAAACATGGGTGAGAGCAGAAAGACCCTCCAGGGATGTGAAACATTGAGGAAAGACAGCTGTCCTCAGCAAACTTCCTAATGTATAGTGAGCCTGATGTTATGGTATGGGATACTTCTGTTAGCCAGCCTGTTAGTCAGCTGCCCTGGCTTTCACTTCTCCAAGCTTCTGCACCTGGCTAACTCAAAACTGTTAAAGACCTTTATAACTGTGGTAACCTGCATACCATTGCTAGCAAAAAAATTTAAAAAAAGTCTTATCAACTTTGTTCCTGTTGAACAAATCCCAGCAAAACCAAGACAGCAGCACTTAAGAATTTTAGCTTATAAAAGCTGACATGAAAAGACAGTCTTATTGAATCTACCAGGGTTAATCTCACTACAAGCAACCTCAGAAAAGAAATTAACATGTCTTCATTTTGTCTGGTGAGGTTTCTCTTAGCCTGAATTTACTTCATTAACAATTCCCATATTCTCATCTTCACAATCTTGAAAATGTATAGTGATGGTTTGTTTTGGTTTTTTTCTGCTATAAGTGAATATTCAATGATAGATCAAGTTCATCAGAAAAATCTTAGATGACTACAGTCCCTTCCAGTTTTGCTCTGTCAGGTTTGGTTTCCCTTTGGTGTGACTTCTCTTGAGGTTTGTACTGCTGATGCTTTAGTACATTCATTTTCTTTGAAATGGATTTACTTGATGACTAAACATTAAGGAGTTTTACAACACTGTAAAAATTTGTATGTTATTGACCATACAATCTTAGTATGTTTTTGCTCTTCATAGAAACCATATATATATCAAAGGCATAGGTGGTAGAGGTGGCAAGCATTTTGTCCAAACTATTTTATCTTGACCTGTGAGTGTCAAAACAATGCATAACAGACTTTGGAGTTATACTAAAGTATCAAAGTTTAAATATCTGCTGAAATATGGTGTATTGGGTTTTCTGTGAGGTGGTTTTTGGTTGTGTCTTTGGTAATGGAGAAGGGCTATGGAGATGGCCCTTTAAGAAGCTACCTGAAAAGCTTCCCCTTTTGCCTTTGACAGACCTATCTCTGACCAGGACCAAGCCAATCAGCACCAAGCCAATCAGCGCCCCTGCGAATTCATGTATTTAAGGGGGGTGCAGGGCATGCCTCACTTTCTCTGGCACTGGCCCTGACCAGTGTGGCCCCAGGGGTGGATGGCATGGCCCCGGCCTTGCCCAGCTGGGCTTGGCCAACCCCGACTGCAACTTAAGCTTAAGCCTCACTGCAGTTTAATCCTGAAAAAAAGAGAGAGAGAACTGGGATCTCCATAACCATCAGAGGAGATCTGCAGCAGAGAAAGGAGTGGGGCCCAAGGAGAACAACTTTGAAGAACACCAAGGTCAGTCTGAAAGAAGGAAAAGAGAGGGAGGAGGAGGAGGATGCAGAACCCAGGTTTCCCCTTTGCAACTTGTGGCAAGAGCCTGGTCAACTGGTTGTGTGTGAGGGAACTGTGGCCATGGGCAGACCCAGATTGGAGTGTTGTGGACTTGGGCTGAAGCAGTTTTGTGTGTGAGGGAAACTGCAGCTATGGGCAGACCCATATTGGACTTTTGAGGACTTTTTCCCCTATGGAAAGGGGGAGGCCGCGTGGAAGCAGAGAGAGACACTGGGCTGAGGTTTTTGGTTTTTTTTCCCTACTCATAAGAAGCACGTGGCATGGCGGGAAGGCTGACTGTAACCCCCAATTCCCATCCCCCTGCACCTAAAGGTAAAGGGGGAGGGGGAAGGTGAAGAAACCAGGAACAGAAGTTGAGCCCAGGAAGAAGGGAGGGGTGGGGGGAAGGTGTTTTGATTTTAAGATCTAGTTGTATCTCCCATTGTTCTGCTCTGATGTTGGTAACAAATTAAAATTGTTTGGTTTTTTTTTTTTTCATTCCTTATGATGAGTCTGTCTTTTGCCTGTGACCTGTTTAAGTGGTGAGAAGACCTCCCAGTCCTTATTTTAACTAGCCCTTTTTGGGGCATTGTGGTGCTCAGTTATGCACTGGGCCTAAACCACGACATATGGCTGCTTTGAAAACTGGAGAAAAAAAATGCCATATAAAGGAACAACTTTCTATGATGATACATATTGCCCAGTCAACTGCATTACTGTTTTTCTCCAAATGAGGAAAAAAGAGGACAAAAACAGACAAGGTTTTGATGTGATACAGCATGCTTCTGAGATGAAATACAAAATGCAACTTATATGATAAGTTTCATATTTGTTCTACATGCAATACTCTTGGGGTTTTTTTTGAGGTTTTATATATATATTTCAATCTAAGTGAAATCAAGAATAGCCAATGCATTTTTATTTTAGATTTCTTAACTAAAATTTTAGTCAGAGAAAATTAGACCTTTCTGACTTTTATTTTCATAAAATGTTAGTTCAAAATTCCCACTCAATTTAACTGTATTGTTTCAAATCCAGCCATGAGACTGAATACAGAAAAGAAAGCTATATTTCCATTATTTTGCTATTAGCATATATATATTTGCCTACAGTTTATTTTCTTTTTATGATTCATCTTACAACAGTATGATTTAATAGAACTAAGTTTAGTCTTCTTCTGATTCAACATATTGAGAAACAAAATGAACATTTTAAAATGTTCCTTTTTTGATATCTTCAGTTTTGCACTATATATCAATAGTAACAGATAATAATTCTGCTTGCTCTTTTCCAGTTATTATAACAGGTTTTATTATAAATCACGGTGTTCATGTTCTGCAATGCAGTATATTCATGACTCAGTGAGAACTTCATGACCAGCATTGCAATGCCCAGCATTGCAGGGAAAGTCTATCTGAGGACTGAGGTAGGATGGAACAGAAAGTAAATTATTATAAGAATTACTAAAGAGTAAAATCTCTATTTTATGACAAAAAATAATCAAGATTTTATGTTAATTCGTTAAAAGATTTATGAGGTGAGCCATATTATCAGAGAAACATAGAATCATAGAATGGTTTGGTTTGGAAAGGACCTTTAGAGATCATCTAATCCAACCTCCCTGCCATGGGCAGTGACACATCCCAGTAGACTAGGTTGCCCAAAGCCCTGTCCAACCAGGCTTTGAACACTTCCAAGGAGGGAGCATCCACAACTTCCCTGGGCAACCTGTTCCAGTATCTCATCACATTCACAGTAAATAATTTCTTCCTAATATCTAGACCCTCTTCCATTATAAAACCATTCCCTCTCATTCTATCACTATCTGCATTTGCAAAATGTCCCTCTGGACTGGAAGGCGACAATAACGTCTCCTCAGAGTATCCTCTTTTCCAGGCTGAACAGCCTCAACTCTCTAAGCCAGTCCTTGTAGCGGAAGTGCTCCAGCCCTCTGATCATCTTCGTGGCCCTCCTTCGGACCCTCTCCAGCAGCTGGATGTCCTTCTTATACTGGAAACCCTAGAACTGGATGCAGTACTCCAGGTGGGGTCTCACAAGAACAGAGTAGAGGGGCAGAATCACCTTCCTCGACCTGCTGGCCACACTTCTTTTGATGCAGTCCAAGATGTGGTTGGCCTTCTGGGCTGCAAGTGCACAATGCTGGCTCATGTTGAGTTTTTCATCAACTGACACTTTCACGTTCTTCTCCTCGGGACTGTTCTGAAGCCATTCACCGCCCAGCCTGTATTTGTGCTCGGGATTGCCTCTACCCACATGCAGGACCTTGCACTTACTCTTGTTGAACTTCATGATGTTGGCATGGGTCCACCTCTCCCGCCTGTCCAGGTCCCTCTGGAAGGCATCCCTTTCTTCCAGGGTGCCAGCTGCACCGCACAGCTTGGTGTCACCTGCAAGCCTGCTGAGGGTGCACTTGATCCCACTGTCCATGTCACTGACAAAGATTTTAAACAGTACTGGTCTTAGTACCAGTCCCTGGGGAACACCACTTGTCACTGATCTCTATTTGGACATTGAGCTGTGGACCACAACTCTCTGAGTGTGACCATCCAGCCAATTCCTTATCCAGCAAGTAGAAATACTGCAGTTAACATGTATATATCAATAAAACATGAAGGAATGTTGGTTTTATTTTGGTGTTTGTTTTTTTTTTTTTTCTGTAACACTTTTATCTATCAAATGTAAATTATTATTAATTATAAACACAAGTATTGTAAATCATAAACACAAAAGGGGAGATTACATATTTTTAAGCTGTAAATGGAATTTAACAGAACAAAATCTGTCAAGTTTGTTATTCTATTTGCAAAGATATAAATTTGTCATCAAATTTTATTACCAGACTGACAATATAATTTAACAGTAGCACTTAAGTGGTAATTAAACCATCAAATGTTCACACTTGGTAGTTGGGTACTGTTAGTTGTGGTTGTGATGTTTGATATGGTGGCATAAGTGATCTAGGGACATTTCCTGCTTTGGATCGTAATAGAACACTCTAATATGAAAACTGTCTCTTTCTTTTGAAATTTATTTGTCAACTTTCTGGCCAACTAGCATGATAATTTTTTTGTGTGTTTCTTTGAAATACTCCTAATGTTTTTGGCCTAAAAAGTATTCATCTGACAATTTTTATACCTTCCTTTCCACAGTTTGCTAGGTGATATTATAATTAATTTGCATTAAATAATTCAGTACCATTATAGCTTCTGACTTGCCCTTTTGCTGATCTCTGATGAAGCAAAAACTTTTGCAGTACATTTTCTATCTGTCTGCCACACAATTTCAATCTTGAGGAAGCACTTTGTATCTCACGGGTACATGATGTCCTTAATAGCTTATACAAGAAACTTTACTTAAAGAGTCTGGCAGTTCATGAGTATAGTTTCATATGTTACACACACACACACAAATATCTTTATGAAGCAATTATTATATAAACAAATGATACATGAAGAAATTGAGCAAAACATGTTGCACAAACTCACAAATAGAATCATTAATAATCAGAAGGTGGTGATAATTTCCATTAAAAAGATAAATTCATCATGGATGGAAAGAAATCTATTGCAAGAAAGGTTTCTAAAATCCATATCCATTCAAAGCTTATTTTTTCATGAGTCCTATGAGCTGTCTATGTCATGCTTATTAGTTCTCATGTCAAGGCAAACATATCTTCAATAGTGAATTTTTTTCTTCCCAATGACTGTATTTGCTGCTAGTCAACTGAAAATAGTTTGAAACTAGTGATGGGTAGTCTCAGCGACAGGAATACAGTAAATTGCTCTTTTCCTGTAAACAGTTACAGGTGGTTAAAGCTCCTCAACCTGTGAGTTCTATCAGCCTTAATTTTAATCATATTATGACAAAACCTCAAAAAGCATGTTATAATCTTTATGGATTAATAATTAAAAAATATTTGTCTATACTAGACAAAAACTTATCTAGTATTACTTCATGAGATGATAGGAATAAAATATAAAAACTATTTCTCATCTTCTGTTTGTAACATATTTTTATTCAGGTGAACTTCATGAGGTTCAACAAGACAAAGTGCAGGGTCCTGCACCTGGGTCAGGTCAATCCTCTTTATCAGTACAGGCTAGGAGATGATGTGGGGTTTGGGGGTACAAGTAGATGAAAAGCTAGAAATGAGCCAATGTGCATCTGCAGCCCAGAAGGTTAAACATATCCTGGGCTGCATCAAAAGAATAACAGCCAGCAAGTTGAGGGAGGTGATTACCTTATTAATAAAGCTAAATACAGATTATAAACATCAATTGTCTTCAATGTTCCTATTAAACCGTTAGATGTTCAGTGGTTCTCTGTCATGTTTTCTGCTTTTAGTAAAATGGCTAAGAGTATTCCACAGTCTGGAGTAATATAGTATTTTACTTTCTGTTCCTTTCCTCCAGAAGATACCAGGGAACTCCATCAAAATTCTTAACACTAAATTAAACTCCTCATTTTTTTTTTTTCCTGCAAGTAAGAGTCCTTCTTACCACTGCAAGTCTTTGGAAAACACATATTTCTCTATCTTTGCATGCAAATCTGCAACCTCATTCCTTAAAGTAGATCTTTTGTTTCCACTTAGATATTCCATGAAATATGATATTTGCTCTTTTCCTTAAGTTATAATGTCCTTACTTGCCACACTCAATGGAAGAGAAAAATATGTTACTATGCAGGTTTTGTTGTGTATACTTAAGATGTGTTCAGATAAATTTACCATTATAAAACTGTTGTACAAGCAAAATATTTCTTACTCTTTATAAAGTAATTGGTGAAGAAATGAAGACATTATCTACTTACACATTGATTAGATGAGAGAAGATTCACCTCTTTATCCCACTGACTTGCTATAGAGTTTTCTAACTTGCCAAAGTCACTTCAGGGTAGCGTTCAAAGAGATAGGTTGAGTTGACTTATAGTTCATTGCTACTGGAAAAAGTGGCTCCTCTTCCATCTCTACACTCCTGGTTTCATCCTTTGTGCTTCTTAGATTCCCACTGATCTAATTCCACTCACTAAAACAACAGAAATTAACCCAGCAAAAACTAAAGTAGTAGTAGTGTACCGTTGACATAATGAGCTGGAGCTGCTCACCAGGAGGTCAAATGAATGCTGGAGCCTGCACAAGAAATGAGATATAACTTCTACTTAGAAAAGGGGAAGAGGAAGTATAACTATTGATTTAATAGAAGTGCCTTGATAGATAAGTTCATCTGCCCTGGAATTTGCATGTTGTAAGGAAAACGTTTTTTTGAGGATCACACTAATTTGTGTGAACTCTCTCTCAAGTTCTCTGACGGAACAAAACACCTATACTCAGTTGTACACATTTTTACTCATTCATTCTTATTTAAAAGATATTTTTACATAGTTTGCTTAGATTCTTTTTATTAGATTAGAATTAATTTTTTATATTTCCTGCACCTGCCTGATTTACTGGAAACTTTCCACTACAACAAGTAAGTTGTTGAAGTGATTGTTGTTGAAGTCTCTGTGAAGTTAAGTGGTAGTTGTTGAAGTAATTTCCATTTTGTAAGATAAATATCATGCCTTCACTAGATGAGCAGATAATCTAGCAGATTATCATCATCAGAAAGACACAGTCCTGCCTTTTATTCCTCTCTAACTCACTTTTCTGTTTCTAATGTCATATGCCTTGCATTCATCTTGTGTCTTGTTAATAATTTACTAGACTGCTCCCTGAGATGATTTAACTCACTTCTTCAGCAGAAAATGAACACAGAAAAAATTGCCAAAAAGATGGATATTTGTTTCTTGGATGAGTACTTTGAATTGTTTCAGAAAAGGAATTGAAGAAACTAGAAATGGAACAAGGTAAGTAAAACATCAAAAAGTAGGAATGTACAAGGGAAGCAGTTCTGAATGTCACAGAGAGACAAGAGGAAATTTTCTCTTTCATTTTACTTCTCATGGTGTGAACTATAAGGTTATGTTATTGCAAATAGAATCACAGCATCAGTTTTCATCTCAAAGTTGCAAGTGTTTCTAGTACTGAGCTTTAGCCTTTATTTAAGTATAAATGATGCAAATGTATCAAATAAAACCATAAAACTCATTTTGAGTGACTGTCTGAGAGAAAACACAGTGATAATCAGCCAATAAATGTGACAGTGGATTACAGAGAATGATCCTCCCAACATCTTCCTTCTAAGTTATGGAAGATTTTGCTCTCCTGACTATATGAAAGGACTGGAAATAAATAGTGTGTTCATCACCTCATTTGATCTGGGGGCAACTATGGGCACTATGTACAATATGAGCCAACAGTGTACATGTAGGGCAAATAAGAGAGAGTGGCATCTTGTTGTGCAGTTGGTGCAGCACTAGAACATATTTTCTGGAGAGGTTGGGGAATTTACATCCTTGGGCCATCAGTCAGATTCTACTTAGGCAAGGCCCAAGATTCAGGTAGAAAACAGCACTGCTGACTTGAATCAGAGTTGCTATCATCCTGTTTTGAGCCAGTTGGTCTAGAGACCTCCAGAGATCCCTTCAGTCAGCATTTACGAGGTTCTGTAGATCTGTGACTGTTCTTTATTTTCCCCACTTCTTTTTTTCCCCCCTCCCCACAATCACCCCACTATAAATGGCAAAGGTTGGAAAGATTGACCTGAAGTTCTTCCCTGCGTATGATGTTACCCAGGAATGATGTTTCTAAGTGCTCTGAGTATTTTTTTACCTCTATTTTTCATGAGGTGCTGGATTAATATGAGTTACAAATTAAGTAAACCATTGTCTTGAAATTATTTTTTAAAAATTTCGTTTCATTTTAAGATTGGTTGTCAAGGACTTCTCTAAGAAGTTGACTGAACTAATCAGAAAACAAATTCTAATCTTTGATTCTTATCAGGCAAACATATATCATTCAGCTGTGATCCTGTAGCCTTTTAGAATTTAACAGAGCAAACTCCTCAGCATTAAACCTTAATTTAAATGGGGCATTTTAGACCAGATTAGGCCATCTTTTTCATGTTTCCTTTAACAATCTCATTCCTCCTCAGCAAGGAGTCAAGATACCTCTGTACAGTAAGATTTGATGGGCTTTTATTTGTGCTCAGAGAACTATAAACACTCTGTTTTTCTGGACAAATGCTGTACTTCAAAACTGTTCTGCACTGATTTGTTTTCTTAATTGCTGATTCTTTTTTTTGCTATTTTTATGGTACTAATGGTACGATCAATTTAGAAAAGAACACAGTTACATAAATGCAGATTGTCATCACCTGTTTAAAGTAATAAACCTTTTCCATTATTTCCTTCATTGGCAATTATTAAATCATGCAGCCCCACTGATGTATTTTAGTAATCACTGGCACAGATACAATCAAGTTTTGTGAAGAAATATTTAGGAATATTCTCCAACCAGAGGCTCAAAGATTTGATGTTACATGAACTTGTCTATCCACACCTATGGTCAGCAGTGACAAAAAGTTATTATTAACCGATTAGTGTTGATATTTGCAAAATGAATTCCTGAGCTAATTCCAGGAGAAGGGTGCAAATGTCTGCAAAATAATTGACAGAGCTAGATAGATTCAGCAAAAATGTGAGTGACTGTTTAGTCGGGTTGACTACACTTTCAGCTGTGCCTTCTTTTGTCAGTCTCAAGGATAGGTAATATTTACAGTGACATGCTGTAACCTAGAAATTCTCTGTCTAAATATAGGTATTTAGAGAAGAGAATACAAGAAAATTTAACTTTGGATATTAGCAATTATTTTTTAATATTTAATTCTGGCTGGCTGCCTTTGAGATTTTTTTCCTGCTTTCCCTCTTATTCATATTAATATTTTGGGTATTTTATATAATATTAGCCAGATAGTTTATATGCTACTTTTTGCACATTAAGATAGAAGAAAATAATATAAAGCCAAAACAAATACTTGGGAACTCAAAATATTTGAAATTTCAACCTGATGATCACTGCAGTATTTACTGAGCTCACTGTACTTGCAGAAATAAAGTTTTTTTTCTGTGAAACAGTCTAAAAGAGTTTTCTTTGGAAAAATATACAAATTTAATCCACATAGCTTAATTAAATCCTGACATTGAAATGTCTGGTTTTAATTTGTTTTCTTTGGAAGGTATTCCATATGATGTTCTGCTGTTCAGATGGGAAACGGCATCTGCTCAAAAGGAAAAGTCAGAAATAAAAGTGTTAAAGCAGTCTATCATGAGGATTTGCTTTAGATCAGAGAACAGCAATACGTTCTAACAGCTTTCAGTGTTATATGTCTTCTTATTGCAGTATATATTAGAAATGGAATCATATGGAACTTTCTAAGATGAATTTACATCTCTTTTTAACTTTAAATAAAGCCATCATTATTTACAATATATCTACAATTTACTCTTAGTAGTGCTAAACAGTAAACCACTTGTGCTTTATTTATAGACTTCTGGAGAACTTCTTAGCCAAAATTTACTTCAAAACTGAGTGAACGGCAGAATTCTATATAATAAGAAAAGGGGAATAAGAACAGGTTTTTTTCTTTGTCATTAGCTACTGTGGTCTATTTGGTGAGGAAGTCATTGCTAGTTAAAAACTGCAACAGAAACTATAAAAATAACATATAAGATAGCAGTTCGATATACATTCATATCCACATTTAGAATAGCAGTAAGAAAAAAAATCAAACCCTTAAGGTATTGCTTGATTTAAAGTATTGACTTCTAAACTTTAGATAGCAAGGCAAAATGCTAGGAATGAAAGTTTATTGAAAAGGTGATAGGGTTAGTACCCTTGTAGGTGTCCTAGTAAGTGAGAAAGAAATACAACCATTGCAGTAATGTGGGAGAAACAGTACATTTATCAGCTCTCCTCTATTCTGGATAACGTATTGGGTTTTCTGTGTGGGGGTTTTTGGTTGTGTCTTTGGTAACGGGAGAAGGGCTATGGAGATGGCCCTTTAAGAAGCTACCTGAAAAGCTCCCCCTTTGCCTTTGTCAGACCCACCTCTGACCAGGGCCAAGCCAATCAGTGCCTCTGTGAATTCATGTATTTAAGAGGGGTGCAGGGCATGCCTTGCTCTCTCTCTGGTATCGGCCCTGACCAGCGTGGCCCCAGGTGCGGGTGGTGCGGCTCCAGCCTTGCCCAGCTGAGCTTGGCTGGCCCCAACCACAACTTAAGCTTAAGCCCCTCTGCAGCTCATACTGAGGAAAAAAAAAACAAAAGAGAGAGAGCCTGGAAAAAAACTGACCGCAAACGCCCACCCCCATTCCCCTGCGCCTCAAGGCAAAGGGGGAGGGGGAAGGTGAAGAAACCAGGAACAAAAGTTGAGCCTGGGAAGAAGGGAGGGTTGGGAGGAAGGTGTTTTGATTTTAAGAACTGATTCTATCTCCCATTGTTCTACTCTGATGTTGATAACAAATTAAAATGGCTTTGTGTATTTTTTATTCCTTATGATGAGTCTGTCTTTTGCCTGTGACCTATTTAAACAGGTGGTGAGAAGCCCTCCCAGTCCTTATTTTGACTACCCCTTTTTTGGGGGGCATTGTGGTGCTCAGTTATGCACTGGGCCTAAACCACGACAATAATAATTTTTAAAACATCAAGAAATAACAATCTCCATCAAGATTTTCTGAAATACATGTACTCTATTGACAGTTAAAAATATAGGATAAAAATGAAACCTTGAGAGGTAGGTTATGCATCATATTTATCAAAGTCACCTTTTACTGCCTTAGAGTCCTCTATAATTATATCCCGTGTGTAATGTATGTACTGTCTTTTCCCAAAGAATTCAGAAAAGGAAACAGTTACACAATATATTTTGGTATTTTTTCTCCTCAACAATGTTATACTGCTTGGGAGTTTTTGTTATTATTTTCATCTGTTCTGGTTTGATATTAAACATTTCCTGGAAGGTTCTGAAATTCTTGGACTACTCTGGGTGAGAAGAGCTATGGATACTTTTGTGTCTTGGAACATCGAATCAAATCAAACTAGTCATTATCTGTGTGATAAACCCCTACAGGGTTAAAATTCAATCTGACAGGTCAAAAACGAACAGGACACAGAATTGTTAGCTTCATTTTATAAATGAGTAGCTGTGTATCTGTTATGGTATAAGGGTTACCAGCCTGAAAGGGAAGGACAGGTGGTGTCTGTAGGACCCTGGGGGGTCTGAGATCAGTACTGTTCCCTCCCCTTTCCAGCCACAGTCTACAAAAAACTGAGGAGGCCCGAGGTTTTTGTGGGCTTCTCCCAGTTTCCTGGGCTGCTTCCTATTGTGTCTTGGGACGGCTGGGGCTACCTCCACGTGCTTGACAGCATCCACCACCACCCGCTTCCCGGCACCACTGCGGTCCCTGGTGACGAGTCACAGCGGTCGCAGCGGCCACAAGGCACTGCTTGGACACTTCCACTCAGTACTACAGGGATTGTGTTTCGTATATACTTAAATTTCCTTTATGCCTTATTAATTCCCTTTTCCTTTCCCCTGTTGTTTCCTTTATTCTTTAAACTTGTTATAGACTTAACTTTCAAACTTGTGTGAAGCATCTTTTACTCTATTCACTTTTTTTTAATCCTCCTCCTGGGAGGGTAGGGGACAATAGAGAGAAAATCCTGCTCTCTAAGCCTTAAATGGAGAATAGATAATTGGTGTCCAATGTGGGGCATGAGTTTGGAAATTAATTTTTATTATTATTTCCCCAATGAGACAAGTTGGGAGTTAACACTAAAATGGATCTCGTAACTGTGCTTCTGCGAGGCCTGTTACGGAACGTTTTTGTGAACTCTGTTAATGTTCTTCTGGTGTCTGTTATGCTGGCTTGCCCGGTTTCCATGTTATATTGCCATGTATTTTGGACTGTGATGGATGCAGGTTGGTTTAAGGCTTTGCCTGATTACCTTAGAGACTACCTCATGAACATGCTTATAAAAATTATTCTGTTCTTTTGGCTGGCAAGCTTGAGACACAGGGGTTTGGAGAAATGAGGAACGGCTAATACCATTATGTCTTGTGATTCTTCATTGTAATTAAAGAAAACGTACCACCCAGTGAGGGACCAGAATTTAGACACAGAG
>NW_010160205.1:28403-44683 GCF_000695765.1 Mesitornis unicolor | reverse complement strand
CAACTCCTGAGATTCTGTGATTCTGTGACACCAACTGGGCTTGAGTGGAAGGAGTACCCGGCACAGCAAGGGAGGAGGCGAGCAAGGAAGGGAAGGGGGCACAGAAGAGTTTGGGGTAGAGGTGTGTGATTTTGTGGAGATGGAAAGAGAGGGGTTGGGATGGGGATGAGTTTTGTAACTTGTGATCCACTCCATAAAGTGTGGAAATCCTGAGCCTGTCAAGAACAGGAGGAAAAAATAAAAGTGTAAAAATTAGCAAAGCTGAGGAAAATGTGTGACACAGGGGAAAGCCGAAGAGGAGGAGCTGGTGGTGTGGTTATGATGAGCAATTGTAATGCTGCTATTCATCACATTGTCTACTATCCTTGCTATGTTCAAAGGCCTTCCAGGCCTACATGCCTTGTCCTAACTTTCTGGCTTGCTGCTTTGCGTGGTCTGTCCCCAAAAATCACTGTGTTCACAGTTTTGCTCCATTTGTATGTCCATTTAGACTTCATTTACTATGTCAGCACTTCAGCACATCTTGCTAAAAACTCCTCCAAGACTGCTGCAAGACTTCAAGGCAGTGAGCCCAACTCAGGGCCAATAAGGGGCAAGGCTATAACGCTATAAAAATCCCTTCACTATCAATAGCAAGTCATAGCGCTGTCTTGATAATGCTAATGACAAGTGATGCTGTAATACTAAACTGTTCTCAAGATTTCAAAGCATCCTAGTTTCAGGAGCACATTGGAGGTAAATACCGCAGCAGTCTTGTTCAGCCTGGAGAAAAGAAGGCTCTGGGGAGACCTTACAGCAAACTTTCAGTACCTAAAGGGGGCCTACAAGAAAGCTGGGGAGGAACTGTCTACAAAGGCATGTAGTGACAGGACAAGGGGTAATGGCTTTAAACTGAAAGAGGGTAGGTTTAGATTGGGAATTACAAAGAAATTCTATGAAATTCTAAATCACTGTGAAGGTGGTGAGACACTGGCACAGGTTGCCCAGGGAAGCTGTGGATGCCCTCTCCCTGGAAGTGTTCAAGGCCAGGTTGGACAGGGCTTTGAGCAACTTGGTCTTGGTGGGAGGTGTCCCTGCCCATGGCAGCGGGGTTGGACTGGATGGTCTTTAAGGTACCTTCGAACCCAAACCATTCTGTGATTCTGTGAATGCAGAGCTGAGTGAATGCAGAGAAGCAAAGGGCTTATGGTGGCAGAGTGTATGTGTTACGGCTTCAGGAGTAGAACTGAGATGTTCCTACTCCTGGCTTGGGGAAAGTCCATACAGAGGTAAAAGATAATTCAAATATTATCTTAGAGTTATGTATGTGAAGTACCTGTGTCCAATGTAGAACTCTGTCTGCTAAAGGCTTTCACCAGAGGCTTTGGGGTTTTTTGATTTGCAGAGGTGGTCTGTCACACTTGGTGAAGTACAGGACTTGCTTGTTCTTCCCTAGCAATCCAGTATTTTTAAGCAGGAGAGAAGCTGTGAAACCTACCTTGTTCTAGTTAGTTGTTTGCTATTAGTTCAAAGGTTTACTTATAAATTGTGCCAGATCTTATGGGAAGGGAGTTAAAATATTAGCAAAACTTCTCAGAATATTTGGCAAATTCAAGTGCTTGATAGAGAGCAAGATTATTACCTACTTCATAGACCATCTTAGGGCATTAGTTTTTATGGTATCTAAGCTCACCAAATTAGTGGACTTGTCATCAGTATTCTGTGAGGGAGAAACTTCTATATTTAAGAAGAGATGAGAGAAAGATACTGCGATCTGCCCAGGACTGCACTGGGTGCAGAGGACCACCTTCCTTCCCCCTTTTTCTACTGAAGCACTGTTGCAGAGGGGGACTTCCACCCAAGACTTCTCAATGAAGTATTTCTATCTACTTTTCCTAGCCCTTCACAAAGGACGGTGTCTATGGCTTCCTAACTTTCTGGGAAAGGATGAGAGTAGAGAAGGGAAGTATCTTTTATGACTTTTTTTTCTATTATTAGTTTTTAATCTTTAAATTAATTTGGCAACTTTGCACATCTCCCTTAGGAAAGCAGTCCGTCTCCTGGATGATTGTTCTGGCTGCTTCAGTCCTCTTCTAAACTGACAACCAAAAAGCAAAGAACATCAAGGGTTTTCCAAGCCTGTTGGGATTTATGGGTTCATTTTCAACTTCGCAGCAAGAGCTGGACTCAAGTGCATCTCCACACAGATAACAAATAGCAACAGCATCCTACCTTGCCTGTGCAGGAGCTGCCTGCTCCTTTCTGTCAGCAGCCCCTCCCCTTATCTCAGGAGCTGACAAAGCCAAAAAGAACTCCTCCTGCCTTGCAAAGTGCCAAAGAGGCTCTACAGCAGAGACTCCCGAGTCCCAGATGCTTGTGCTGTGGTGAAACAACGCAAGAGCCTGTGCTTGCTCTGGGCTCCTGGCCAGCGGCAGAGCAGTGACACCACACTGCTGCTACTCTGCCCTTCCAACAACAGCTCCATGAGAAAAAAACCCTCTGGTGAGCAGAAAAGCCAAGAGAAATCCCATTCTGATCAGCACCAAAGCCTGATTTATTTTCTTAGACACTTTCTCAGCAGAATGTACATTCTATGTATTTTACTGAAAGCTTCCCCAGTAAATAAGACAGAAATAAAACATCAAGAGAGGGTGATTCCTGTGAATCCTCAAAGGAAAAGGATAAACGCTTATGCACACGTCTCCAGCAAGCCAAGGGCACTATATGGAGGTGACGTGCCAATTTTCCTACAGATTTTAAATGCTTTCTGTGTTGAAATATTTAACGTATATTCCAGACATAAAAATAAATGTTGACATCTATTTTTATATCCTGCTCCATTATTCTGTGTGTTATTTTCTGAATGCTGTCATTTGGGACTTGTTCTGTTTCAGTATGTGGAAGATATTTTTCCACTCTGCATTGCAAGTTCTTTGTGACTGCACCTGTGTGTACAGCAGTAGTTAGGAAAGCTCCAATACAGGTTGTTAGGCAAACCAATGGCCTTGCATAGGCACAATATAGGCATTTAATCCATGAAATGTCTCAGGTCACTTCAGTGTGCTATGAAGTGTGGTGTGTGGCATATTTCAGCACAACTAATGATGGCTCTAGAACTCAGGTACTTTCCAAAGCATTTCACAGAGCATTTATTCCATAGTTTTGTTGTCATGTCATTTCTAATCTTTATGTAATATGCAGTGGATAAATTTATAAGCCATTCTGGTGATCCAGTTATAATATATATATGGTATGACATAAGTTCATGACATATGGAAAAAATACCAGGTTCTGTGAAGATAAATCATACCTCCAAAGTCCAGATTAGAATTTCTTTGAGCCAACCATATGGCCGTAAGAGGTTCAATTGATACAGTATACTTATTTCCTGAAGAGTCTTTAACCACCGAAAGAGTCTTTAATCATCAAAAGAAAGCTGCTGGTGTCTTCTAGAGGGAAAAGGTCAAACTTTTACCATTTTCAAAAAATGCATCATGTGATAATGTCACTAAAGGTGAATTACTACTCCTTAGTCACCTCCTGAAAGCAAGAGAATTCAGACTTGACAGTGAGGACCATGTTTAATTCCTGCCTGGGACCAACATCGCCGCTTGTGCTTCAGGGATCAACCCAACAGAAATACTGCAGGGTCAGAGTTTGTAAATCCCACCTGAATGTTGGGCTTGATGAAGCATCAATGCTAAGAGGAATAGGAAAAAAAAAACCAAACTGAAAAAAAGAAAAAAATACTATATTATTCAGAGCATAAAGTGCTCTAGATGAGCATTTTATAATGTATTAAAGCATTTTAAAAACATGTCATATTGACATACTTAAACTTTGGTATAATGCCAAAAACTTTCAGGATCAGCCTTAACATTTGAATTATAACCTGAAGAATTCAGTGGAATAATGCGGAGATTAGCAGCTTTACAGCTTACTGAAAATCAAACATGTCCCAACAGAACACAGTTTAGATGTCTGTAGTCATACATCAGATGTATAATTGCATTATAGACCACATTTGATAATTAAGGGTTAAGTCAAGGGCAGCTTTTTTGTTTAAATACAGCTGACGTTCTTTAAATCTTCCTCCCCCACCCCCACCTTGTTATCATCTGTGTTAATTAAAAAACAAAAAAACAACCCCAAACCCTCCGTCTACAACAGGACTCACATTGGAGACAGCTTCCCTGATACAATTTATATTATAGGTGATCCCTGAGAAATGTACCTGCAGCTATCTTCAAGTGCTCTGGAGTATCTCCCCCACCCCTGGTAGTGATTCTGTGGGTTCACCGCATTGGTTTATAACCAAGAGATGTGTCTTTGAAAGCTAGAAGGCAATAATACAGACCTGAAGATGCTTTCTAGCAGAGAGCACAGGCCAGGTGAATAAGCCAAATTTCTTTTATGTGCTAGCTGAGCAAGTCATCATAGGGGGTCTATGGAGAGCCTGTTACTGGGACCCATGGAGTGTGGTTCTTTTATGGTAGTTGAACAGTTAAGACTTTAAAAACATGTCTAGTGTTTCAAGTCATTAATGAAGATCTGTCCCATCCTGAAACCAATCACCAATGCGGTTCCAATGGCCCAGTTACCCTGAGCTCTCCCATACGCTTCCATGGGAGGTAAATGAGATCCCTCTGCAGTGAGCAGCAGCCTTTGCCTTGACCTGATGCCTAATGCAACACAACTGGTTGATGCTTAGACTTGTGCTCTTGGAACAGCTATAACCCTTGCCATAAAGCCCTTTAATAACATTTCATTAAGCCTCAGCTTTGTGCCCCAGGACCTGTGCTTGTTGGGAAAGGTTTGAGCTGGAGGCTTCACGAGTTTCTGTGTCTTTGAATCAGTAAAGTCAAGCTAGCAATGTCCTTGATTTCAGGGTACAAAGCCATGACATGGTTCACCTCACCATAAGGGAAAAGGGAGCACAGCTCCCTGTGTATGTTTGCTTGCTGGACAGAAGGTGACCTCGCAGCTGGGTTGGGCCAGTAGTCACCAGAAGAGGCATTGGGGTAAGCATGAGCTTTCTGGAAGAAGCCCAGGCCACTGCTGGAGTCTAACAGAAAGGGTGGCCGTGATGACTGGCCAGGGAAACAGTGCTGCTGCTGGTGCAATTGATGCTTGCTGTACAAGTGACGCAGGTCAGCGGAAAGAGCTGCAGACTGCGGCAAAGCATGGTGCTGAGTCTCCAGGGCCTGTTTGTGCTGAGACCCATCAGGGATGTAGCAGCTCCTCTGACCCACCCCGTGCATGCCACAGCACTCCTGAGGCCAGCTGTGGTCTGGGCGCATCCCACCCCGTGCAGGCACAAGCACCATTTGCTGGAAAGGGCATCCTGGTAGGCAGGTGCAGTCCAAGCTATCGGGTTGGTGAAGACCGTACAGGTTGTACCCAAGGTCACTGCAGTGATGAGGGCTGTCCATCACCTCTCTGTCCCATGAGGTACATATGGACTGACTGTAACCACAGGTGTCATCACTGATGGACAGCACTGACATCTTCTCCAGGAGCAGCCCTGGCTGCTGGTCTCTCACTGGCTCTGGATGTAGAAACCGCTGGTCCAGCCTCAGGTCAGCACTGGGACCACCAGCCCCAGTGCTGGATGTCTGCTCACGACAGCTCCCCCAGGACCACCCTGGGTAGGAGAAAGTCCCTGCGCAGCTGCTGGCTCCTTGCAGCATTTCTGTGCAGGCATCAGACAGTGCAGGGTCTCCTCTAGTCCTATACGGTGAGCAGTTACGCTGCTCCTCCTCTTTCCCCAGGCTAAACGGGTCCTTTATTTTGGCCCTGAGCTCATCGGCAACTGAGAGCTGGGCTTGATGCATCCTCTCTGGGTGATAAAATTTGCATTTATTGCCATAGGTGCACTTTTTACCTGAAAGAATAAAAAAATCAAACAGGAGGTTGTCACTAGCACCATGTCAATTAACTTACTCATCACTTCTACCCAGCACTGTGCATTCACATGGGTGGAATGAGGACATACAGCAAAGAGGGGAAGTGCTGTTTTCCAGTTCAGTACTTTTGACCCCAGATTTAAATATTGCTGACCTAAATAGGAGGGTGAAGCAGCAGGGAAAGGAAGTTTCTGCTGTTTGAGAAGTCTCTGAAATTCATTTATGTTCCAGTTGCTGCACTCAGTGGGCTGGGAGACCTGATGCTACAAAGGGTTGCTTTAAAAATGGTATAGAGGTTTACCTCTGAGAAACCTCCACAGTATTGGAAGGCTGTTTTGAGGGGGAAAGCATTTGGATGGCCTTTCCAGAGCCCACCCTGCAATGTAAAACATGTGTGCAGGCTAGGGGCAGGTCAGGACAGCCACAGTGCCTAGTTTGGGTGCTGTGCGCAGGTAAGGATGGAGGGGCCAGAAGTAACTGCTGCCTTTGCTGAGGCTGAAGCCACTTAAGCAGGAGAGGGGAAAAGGCATCACCCTGGCTGAAAACTCTATCACATAAAGTGCTGAGTAAGTGGCACGTGGCAACAGTGCTTGCCCTTAGCCAAAGGAAAGTGCTGCTAGGAAGCAAGGGGCAACAGAAAGAGGGATGGCAGTTCACAGCATGGAGAGAAACCCACCATAGGGGCAAGGCTGCCATGTTGGTTCAGGAAGCACTGGCTTTTTGCTGAGGAAGTTATTAAGTGTGGGTCCATGCCGGCCTAATGGATCATCAGGAGGCATAAACCTGAAAAAGGAAAAAGTCACAGGGGTAACAAAACTACCTCAAGCTTTTGAAGCTAAAGTGTTGTCACAGTGTGTGACACAAGCTTAGGGGAGAAGATCCCTGTGGTCCTTTTGCAGCCTGACCTTCAGGAGCCAGGCTGTGCTACCAGACATGGTGCCTTCCTGCCTGTCAAGTCAACACTTCAGCTTCATGTAGTTGTTTTTTTTCCTAATAACTTAACTGATAATACACTGCAGCTTGGCATAGC
The DNA here is from genome assembly GCF_000695765.1 of Mesitornis unicolor. NCBI lineage: Eukaryota > Metazoa > Chordata > Aves > Mesitornithiformes > Mesitornithidae > Mesitornis > Mesitornis unicolor. The sequence goes on along the minus strand of NW_010160205.1, from coordinate 37,768 downwards.
TCTGTCTGGCCAGTAGTCCCAGCCATTACAGCATCCCTTCCTTTTACGCTGAAGCAGCAGCAGCAGCAAACTCTTCTGTGGTCCCAGCACTGTGATCCTCACCAACAGCTACCTTCCACAACAAACTCACTTTTCTCTTACCAAATACTTGTAGGAGAATGAGGTTTAAAAAGCCAGCAGTTAATTCAGAGCTACAGCTGAACATGGTGTGATAAACAAGCCTAGCTCTTTTCAAGAGTTCAGTAAAGGCTTCCTGCTACGAGGCCTGCAAAAATGCTCAGATAAAACTGTTTATTCTTCTATGTCCCTACTTGAATGTGATGTTTCAGGATGAAAACAAATTAGCATCTCTAGACTTGTTTGAAAATGAACCTGCACTGCACCCACCAGTGGAACAACTCTGTCAGATGAATGGAGTCACTGGTGGAAGGAGGAGGGAATTTGTTCAACTACACCCAGCCATGCACCACCATGAATTGGTTCATCTGTATAAAGAGACTGAAGTCTCCAACTTCAGACTATGGTTTTTTGAGAGATACCCAAAACTGTGCAAGAGGGTCCTTCTAAAACTATGCAAACGAGTTTCAGAGAAACAGCTAGACTTTCTGAGGGAAAGGTTCTGAAATGATCTGACCTTTCCTATGAAATAGGATGGAAAACAAATAAATATTTGTAACCCATTAGTAACTAGGGAAGAAGCCTGATGGTAGTTGGAGATAATGGACTGAGGCTTCAAGAAATACAGTATGCTGATGTTCAGTGACTGCATTTCTGTGAGCAATGTTACAGGGAAATGGAAAGCCAGTGTCTAGCACTCCTGTCCAATTCTGGTGGTGGGACAGCCAAGTCTCCATCCTGACCCATGGAGAATGCCTCTGCGTGAGACAGCTTCTCTGCACACACTCGTCCATGCACACTGGAGGTCTCCCTGTGCTTTTCCACAGCCAAACTGCCTGATGATGAACACCCCTGCTGGTAGGAAACTCAGATAAGACTAGGAAGTATAAGGCTGAGGAGTATACAACTCAGCCTCAGAGGCATGGTGTAAGTGCCTTAATGGAAACCTTCCCCAGTGGGGATGGCTAAGGTGACAGAGAGACCATCTCTCTTCTAGAAAGTTATAGAATCACAGAACTATAAAATTGTTTAGGTTGGAAAAGACTCTTATAAGATCATGAAGTCCAACTGTAAAATAGCACTGCCAAGTTCACACTAAACCATAACCCTAAGTTCCACATATACATGTTTTTTAAATTCCTCCAGGAATGGTCACTCCACCACTTCCCTGGGCAGCCTGTTCCAACACTTGACAACCCTTTTGGTGAAGAAAGTTTCCTAATATCCAATCTAAACCTTGCCTGGTGCTACCTGAGGCCATTTCCTCTTGTCCTGTCACCTGTTACTTAGGAGAAGAGACCAACACCCACCTCACTACAATCTCCTTTCAGGGAGCTGTAGGGAGTGGTAAGGAAATAAGATCCTCCTTTTCTCCAGGCTAAACAACCCCAGTTCCCTCAGCCACTCCTCATAAGACTCCTCACCTGCATTGTTGCCCTCTCTAGCCATGTTCCAGTGCCTCAATCTCCTTCTTGTAGTGAGGGGCCCAAAACTGAACACAGTATTTGAGGTGCAGCCTCACCATATGCCAAGTACAGGGGCACAATCACTTCCCTGTTCCTGCTGGCTGCACTATTCCTGATACTATTCCTGATACAAGCCAGGATGCTATTGGCCACCTTGGCCACCTGGGCACACTGCTGGCTCATGTTCACTTGGCTGTCAACCAGCATTCTCAGATCCCTCTCTGCCTGGCAGCTTTCCAGCCACTCTTCCCCAGGAGTGTAGCATTGCATGACGTTGTTGTGATCCAAGTGCACAACTTGGCGCTTGGCCTTGTTGAAGCTCATACAGTTGGCTGCATCCCATCAATCCAGTCTATCCAGGTGCCTTTGCAGAGCCTTCCTACCCTCAAGCAGATCAACACCCCCACTCAACTTAGTGTTGTCTGCAATGATGGCATTGAAAAGGAATAAAAGGGCTGTTCTGCCTTGAAGGGAATTAAAAATGCTGCCAAGTAGCCAGCCTCCTCTCACCGATTTAATTCTGTTATCCTGCTATGAAACAGAAACTAAAAGTCGCAAGGCTTTTGGGTTAACATCCTAGTTTGGATTGGAAAGAAGCAGCACAGTTGGTCACTAATGTTGCCTTTCAAATAGAGAAGTTCATTGAAGAGTGACATGAGGGAGTTAAGACCAAAGCTGAGGGAACAGGAACTAAAGAAATGAGATAAGAAGAAAAGTTGTGGTAAATTCCCTTCAGAAAAAGACTCGTGTGTCTGACAGCTGGTGGGAGGTGCATTGATGCTGGATTTGACTTGGACCCTAATGTTTAAATTAAAGGTTGCTTAACAACAGCTGTTCCTTACCTGTTACTGACAAAAGAGTACATGAGTAGCCGCTGCTCAATAAACCATTTCCACTCAGGGTTTTCATTCTGGAGATCCCGGTAATGGTCATTGGAAACAATGACTCCATCTTTCTCATAAGCGACTTTCACTATATAGCGATCGTCATAGCAAACTACCCTCTTGCCTTTCACCTTCCGGGATGGGGTGTATACAAGGATTGATTGCTTTTCAAGCTCTTCAAGAATGTGCTGGTCTGGTGGAGTGGTTGGCAGAAATAGAAGGGGGGAAAAAAAATGAAGAAAATAATCAATTAATAATAACCAGGTCTCAATCATGTGCTAGAAACATATGGGAATCTAAAGATGTTCCAGCACTTTAGGCAACTTAAAGTGGTATGCTTTTCAGATGCACTGATATCTGGCAGTTATTTGGCAACTTGAAAATTAGGTCTTTTACAGAAGCATGTAACCTTAAAATCCAAGATATTTGAATTCTACACCAGAGATATGCTGAACCCCTCTAGTTCCCTTTTTATCCCACTAGATGCAAGAAGTCTCATCACCAGCCCTGCTAGGAGTGTTACTGGGAGAGAAAATGTGCCTAGTAAAATGAATAAATAAATAAAACTTATTTTGCTGCATTGAGGACACACTGGTATTCCTGCTACACAGAAAGGCAGATACCCAGATGCCCCACCTGCAGCTGCAGATGCCAAGGTGGTGGCACAAATCTGGCAGATCTATTTTCATACAAACTAAATCCCACCACCCTCCACAGACTTCAGATGATGCGTTTCCTTCTCCTGGAAGAGGAACCCATGTAGCTCCTGTACCAGGATAACAGGTTAACAGATAAAAGTCATGTGGTTGTGAACACTTTGGATAATGTCGCCTTTGGATAATATGTGAAATGATGTCCTTGTCTCCTGGCTGACCTTAAAAGCTCTGCAGACTCTTTGCAAGCTGACAAACTCACTCTTTCTTTAATTCAGCTGGCAGCAACTTGTTCTTCTCAAGCAGAAGGCTCAAAACACCATAAGAAAGCCTTTGCAGTTCTAGCTGCTAGCCAGGAGCATGCGGCAATAAATTAATGACTGATTTAAGTGATGGAAATCTGATACACAACTTGCACTGTGCTTGCCTTTACAGGGCAAAGCCATACTGGACTTTTCACACTCCCTGCCTCCAAACTGCACCTAATAGTTGCCAAATTATGCCCAGGCCAGTGACCTACCTGCAATTGGACTGTCTTGTCGAGGGGGCTCCTTTCTCCAGAGTGGGACAAAAACCTTGATGTACGTGTGCCCCCTTTCTCGAAACCAATCCACTGCCAGCTGGATCCCCCAGCATGAGAATACCTCTTTGTTTCCATGACTATAAAAGAAAAGGAGACGGATGGTGAAGCAAAGCTTTCGTGAAGCTTAGAGTTCTCTTTAACTGAGCCAGTAATGAAAAGGCAAAACAAAAAGCTTTTGTGTTATTCACCAATTTCCAAGAAAGCAACGTGGCAGGGTGTCCTGGTTGGACAGATCCAAACACCTCCTCCAGCAGAACCAGAAACTTGTTATCTGAAGCAGTCTGGATACTTAAAAACAGAGGTATCCTATCCCCCATTTCTATGACCTGCCTGCTGCCCAAGCCTATTTCTTCCATCTGTATCTGGATGGACTTGGGTCCTAAAGTACCAGCACAATCTTAGGCTGTGTCAGACCCTTCCTGTGCTTTGTCTGATAGTGGCTTGAGGAGTGAGAGTTTCTTCCAGCACAAGCAGAAACCCAGGAAGAGAGAAATAAAATGTGGGGATTTTTTCCTGTGGTAACAGTGACATTAGGGATTTTAATGTCTGAAGCAGTTACAAGTGTGATTGCAGGTCATTTTGCTGCTGCTGTTGACTTCTTTTGGAAACAGGAGTGAAACTGTGGGGGAAGGAAAACTGTAAGAGGCAGGATGGGAAATACAGAGAACCTAAGACAGGACACCAAAAATAGGACAAGATCTCAGTGGAGATGGCCACAGGCACCTCAGACCCATCTTTGTCTTGCTCTAGTTGGTGGATTTTTGTCTTAATTTCACAGAGAGGTAGGAAAGCCCTAGGACAGACACTGTAGAGGATGCAGACAAGGTGGGTTCTGGAGGATTATCAATATTCATGGAAAGACACAGAAAATATCCTCAAGAAAAACAATTAGGGGGGGATATCCTTCCTAAGTTCCTCACTCCCTCTATTGAAAATTCTTACTGTTTTCATTCTCTTATCTAAAATTTGACTACAGTGCAGTGCATGTGTAAAGGAAGGTAATTTGTTAATTACCTCTGGACAAAGAAACAAAAATAAGCTCCACACGAAGTCCTAAAATGTATAAGCTCCCTCACAGTATCTACAGAAACCTACTTTGAGCTTTCTAGATAGTGTCACCACAGTCTTATTCAGGCTTTCACCTCTGCAAAACATACTTGTAAATGACTCACTCTCAGTTACTACACATACCTGCAGGAACAGACCAGTCAAGGATGATGCCACGGTCTTAAATGCCTCTCTCCCCACCATCCCCCAGGAATTCAAGTCTGGGTTCTGCCTATGTCAGCCTCATAACCAAAGCTCTGTCTTACACCTAATAAAAGTTATTAGTGCTGAAATAGTGACAACAAATGAAAAATAGTGCAATTTGGAGGAAGAAACCCATCAGTTTATTAATAGCTACACAGGCAATAGGAAGTCTTAAAAAAAACCCAAACTACCACCAACAAATGTTCTGAAGTGCTCAGTGCATATAATTTCCATTCTAGAGCAACTGTTCTGTTTGATTTTAAAGAATATGATCTAGCCAGAATAGGTATAAACACATCTGAGCAGGTGAATTAATTGGAAGTGCAGATGGCTTTTTCAGATAACTGCCTCTAAAAGGATGTCTAGGTACGTGTCTTTAATGCCACGATTTGAAGTTCAACAACAGCCTGCTTTAACAATTTAAGATGTAACCCCAATGCAGAAGGTAAAGCACTTAGTGCAAGTGATCTGGCCAAAAGGACAAGCAAAACAAACGAGAAGAGACACCTGGAATTGTTCCTCAGCATTATCACTTAACTCTGTTGCTACTACACTGCCACAGCCAAACTTGGGAAACGCATATCTAAAATACCAAGTACATGCATGGTGTGCTGGAGTGTCAGCGCAGCTGAGGCCTCATACCTACTGTGCAACGGAGCAGGGACTTCTGCAAACAGCTCTTCTGTGCCTGACAGCAACAAACCAGAAAAATTAAGCAAGGATATCGAAAGCACTCACCAAGCCCATCCCATTAGCCAGAGTAAATGTCATTCATCACTGCTTTGGAAAGGCACCCAGGAGAGGAAAGCAGCTTCTTCCAGGCTGCTTCAGTTCAGTATGAACCAAATTGACAAGCTGAATAGTCTTCTCCATCATCCACGTAGTTTTTAACCTTATCAGCACATAGGTTGGGGATGTCTGAGAAGAGCTGTAAAACTTTTGCCTTTCTGAAACTCAAAAGTACTTAACATTCCTCTAACTCCTTTTAGCTGAAAGATGAGGAATCCACAGCAGAACACCAGCCTTCAGTAACCTAGCAGGCAAACATCTCTCAGACTCACACTTTGGAAGCGCGTGTGGCTTCTTTAAAACCCATATAGAAGGGCATGTGTCCTAGGAAAGCAGTAACACATGCTAGCTCAAGCCATTTGCTGCACATACATGTATTGATATTTGTTTTAAATAATCTCTGTCTAACAAGTTCCTGTTACTCCAAGCTCAAAACATGCACGATCTCATCAGCCACCAGTCCACTCTGGGCCTCCTGCTCAGTGGCATGGGTGCATCTTCTGCCACCTTGGAAACTACACTGTTCTGTGCCTTGTCCACCTCTGCCTGCTGTAAAAGAGCCCTGGTAAACAGGAGAGGACAAGGAGAACGAAGCACATGGCAAGCCAGGGGTAGTGTTGCCCCTACCACAATGAAAGGCTAGGTGCTCAGCTCAGCTGCTCTGCCTGAATGGATACTCATTTCTTTTACAGCGAGGCAAGAAGAACACCCTAAAGAGAGTCCAGGGTGAAAATGCAAATGGGGGTGTGAGATCTCAACACCTGGCTACTAAGCTCATAGTCCAGCCAAGGCTAAGAGACTTTGCCCTGTTGTGTATTTCTCACTTCTCCTGAGCTCCCTGACTGAGAAACCCCTCATTTTTGGATGGGATTTCTCCCTACATCCAGAAGATGGCATAATTTGCTTAGTCTCCAGTTGGTCTGGCTGTGCTTGTCCCCTTGGCCCTCTAACCACAGAGGATGTGGTCTTATCTCACCTCACACCAAAGCTAACCGAAGGAGAAAGCCCTCCTCTGCCCTGTCCCAGCCTGCAAGGTTGAGCTTGGCCATGCTGAGTGGGAAGGGAAGTTAAGAGGGAAACCTGGTGGATAGACACTGCGTGCTGGACTCTCGCTTGGCAGGGCACCCAGGCCACATCTCTAAGCGTGCTTTCACAGTGTCAGGGCACTGCTTCGGAAGTATTATTGGTCAGGATGGGTTGCTATGACATTTCCCAGAAACAGACTTAATTAAGGAGGAAATGAGGCTGTTCAGTACAAGTCAACTATCGATCCCCTGATATTTCAATTAAAATTAAGCTAAACTGAAAACCAACAAAAATATACAAGCCAGGAATGTTGTTGGGGTTTACATGCAAGTGAAAACAGTACAACCGTGATGTTTTTAGGAACCGCAGCCACCTGTCTTTGTTTTCCCTCTCCTTCCTAGGTTACTTGGGCTGTTCTATCTGGTCATCAGTTTCTCCTAGAAATATCCTAGCATAGAGATTTAGAAATCCTAAGTTCCCGTCTGAAAAGGCATGTAAACATCAATGGTGAAGTAAAAGGGAGAGAGAGCTGCTGAATCATACTGCTAGAAACAGCAGTGGTTAGCTAGCTGGTGGCTTATGAAAGGTCAAAATGCAGAGCAAGCCAGTGATTGCGTTTGGTGTGCGTATTTATGGGCAGAGAGACAGCAGGTCCCTAGAAGCTGTGCCTCAGCCAAAGAACAGGAATGAGCACTGGTTCATATATTACACATCATGTACAATGCACCTCTCACCTGAAGAAAGAACATACTTCAAGCCATCAGCTTTCAAATTCAAAAGCTTCAGAGGAAGAGAGATCCCTCTTAGGAAACAGAGCTTACCTCATTGCAACATTGCTGCCATCGATCACAATGGGCCTCAAATGATCAGAAGAATCATCTTCTCCAAGCCACTCTGATCCTGGTGAAGGGTTACATGAGCCACGGGCAACAAGTTTTAGCGGGGAAGGTTGAGTCTGGCTCTCCAGAGCTTGAGGTTTGCTCCCCATCCGAATCAGCTCTTTCAGCACGTCATCCTCCAAGGCCTCTTGGCCCAGGTTCTCCAGCACTTTGCAGATGTCCTGCTTACCATAGCCGAGCTTGCGGAAAAAGTCCAGCTTGCTCTGGAGCATGTCCAGCCCTGCTGTAGAGACTTCTCTGGAGCGTGGTGGCACTGGCTTGCTAGAAAGTGAACTGGCCAGTGCCGTCTTAGCAGGTATTTATGTTCCTTTAAAGTCAGTGCTCTTGTCTTCCTAGCCTCATTCAACAGGTGTCAGCTTCAGCTGGGGGAAAGATTAGAAACAACAAAATTCAAGCATTAAGGAAGAACGTGTGATCTCAGTTACATGCAAAGCAAAGGGACTATCTGATCAGCTGCCTTCTTTCTGAAGAGATTGGGCTTCTCTCAACTTTTCAGCATTTTTCTGGTCTGCTCTTATTTATAAAAGCCCTGGAGTGTTCCCTGCAGTGTTTGTCACTTTCCAGGCATTATGTCACACAGGTGTCATCCTACTTCATGAGCTATGCAGGCCAGTCTGGACACAGACATGCTGTATGCGTAAGTTTGTTCTTCAGACTGATCTCACAGGAAATGATACAAAGGACGGTGTAACCGGGGATTTTCAATTTGCTCAGTGCGGTTTCTGAGCCAGAGATAAAAATCTGTCAAATGTTGCTGGGATGAGCTCAGACGCTATAGCAACTCAACAAGTACAGCAAATTTCATCAAGTGATTTTAAGGAAACACATTGTTTTCAAAACAAGTGTTTTTTTAATCGTTTTGTCCTTCCTAGTATGTGTCTGTCTGTGTAAGCACAGACATACCTTATGAAATTCTGTCACTCATCTGTTCCGATGATGCCTGACTTACTCTTTTCCTGTTATTTGCTATTTCGGTGAGGGCTTTTATTTTCAGAGAAGTGGTTTGGTTTTTGAAAGCTGCTGGGGCAGTGGTTGGAAGCAGGCAATCTGAAAGGTAGTTTCAATTTCACTTAGACATATTGTCAAGAGAAACTGGTAATTCAGAAATGACTGTGCAGAAGCAGAACAAAGCTACTTCAAGCTTCTCCAGAACTGCTCTATTTACGTTTCTGGTCTACCCAGTAAATGAAGGTGATGACCAGCATACCCAGAGATGCTTCATCCCAACACGTGTGACAGGAGCAGGACATACTCATCCATCAAGCCAAACACCTTTGGTCACCATTGGCATGCTTACACCAAAGCTTCTCTTGCCAAATCTCTGCAATTATTGGTGCTACCTGGATAGAAGCTGTGCCTGGTTCATCTACCCACGTACAGGACAGAAGGGCGGCCCTTTTCCCTTCACTAATTGCAGCCAGCAAATGACGCAGAATTAACTGACCGAACAACTCCCTCCATGACGAGCCCAGAGCCATAATCACATTGCACCCACCAGCTCCCCTTCACAGCCCACTCTGCACACCGCCAGCCCGCTGGATGCTCCCTGCCCGGCAGTGGGCCACACCAGGAGCTCAGAACCCAAAACCATCTGGAGGAAGGCACAGAGGGACTGAGAGATGGAGATGGAGAGGAGCCTGCATGCAGCTCCTCCCTGAGGCAAATAACCATTCCATTGGCTGTGGGGAAGAAATCCA
>NW_010160205.1:0-28391 GCF_000695765.1 Mesitornis unicolor | reverse complement strand
TTAGTTCAGCAGGAAAATGTGATCATTAGTTTATAACCCCACCTCATACAACCTTGACCTTTACTTTTCCACATAGCCTCATAACTTTCAGGTATTATTCGGTGGAAGAAATCTGGCACTCTATTAAAAGTGACAAATAGCATTGGTAAAATAAAAACCACCTTGAGTATGTCATATACATAAGGAAAAAACAGTTACCACATGTATTTTTCTATTTAAACCAAAATGTTGCTTATTTTAGCCAGTGGGCTTGACTGGATTATCCTCACAGTGCACTCCACAAGTGTAACAGCTTTTACAACTAAGTCTTGTTTTTAATTCATGGACTGAAGATGAAAAGGAATTTGCCTGCTTTTTTATTACTGAAATAGTTTCTTACCTTTGAAATAACTACTCTCTGAACTGAAATTCATTAATGTATCTTTGTACCCAAATATAGCTGAAGCTGCCACAGCTGGTCTAGTGCTGTAGCAAACCCTGCTTCCAGGTGTGTGGTCAGTAGCTCCAGACGCTTAATGTGCACTACTATTTGGTTTTATCTCTAGATAATTTTAAGAAATTATTGTAAATTAAAAAGTTCAGTTGCTATCTGTCCTCAGGTTGAAAAGAAAGTATTTAGTACATATTTTAATAGCCATCATTATTATATTTTAAACCTGCACTTCTGTCTATTCTGATGCTTTCTTCTATTTTATTAATGTCGCATATCACATATGGGGATATATCCCCATTACGTATCCCCCCTCTTTTTTTTTAATTAACTGCATTAGCATCTCATTGTGTTGTGCGTATGTTTGTCCTGGAATTCATCTCAAAGTAGGTTCAAGTCAATCCTTCAGACTTTTACCAGACAGCTTTCCGGCTGCAGAGTGCAGAGGCCACGTCCATCTCCCACCCCACACCTCGCAGCTCCAGCAGCAGCAGACGTGAGCACATGCTGGACGAAGGCTGCTCATCACATCCTTTTTCCAGCCCCATCCCAGGCATCCCTAAGCCCATGGCCCACATCTGCACACTTCGCAGCCTGGCAGACAGAGGCAGCATTTGCAAGGCTTGGCCCTTCTGCACACCTTTGGGCTGGGTGAGCTGAGGCGAGGCATGGGAAACACTGAGCTCTGGGTTGCTGCCTGGGGTTGATATGATGTGGCATCAGTCATCACCAGTAACAAGCTACTCATGCTACTTCTGCAAAGTTGACCACTGGATTTCTGCTGCAGTCTGGCCAAATACTTAAAAAACAAGCAATATTGTGACTGCAGGAGTTTCACCACAGAGAGAACAAGTTTGCAGCCCTGAGATAAAAGCCAATACCGATGTCATCCTTCTAAAGAGAGAATTAACAGATAATAAAATCACAAGCTCACGCATTAGTAAACGGTTAGTAGCGTGCCCAAGTCCAACAGGTCAGTTGGGTTCTTGTAACCAGCACAAGAACATGTGACAAAAGGAGAAATTGTGCATCACAGAGTCCACCTTTTGTTATCACAGACAAACAGGTTGTGAAATCCCATTTATGAACCTTACAATCTTCATTTTCTAGCTCCTTATATTTCCTCCTGCCACTTTTTCCCCCTCACCTCGACAGACACTGATGGGAAGTTGCTCTTGTTTTCCCTCCACTGAGAGCCAAAGTCTTCTCACGTCCAGGCTAAATTTATTCACCAGTATTTGTGTACCCATTCTATGTTCTAGCTAAAAAAGCATCGCTCTCTTTCTGTGTTGTTGTATCCCTTCTTGCATACACACACACAAACACACTGTCTCTCACACACAGGGAGGGAATGGCTTTAGTCACATTTCCAAAATTCGATTTTAATGTTAATATTTTAGCTACAAAAAAAATTACTTCTGACCAAAAAATTGAGACTCTTGTAAAGATCTTCTGTCTTTTTCATATTTTGACAGATTTGGAAGGCTTGAAAATAATAATTAGAAATTTTTGTGAAAACTTTTCCAAAAAAGTGGTGGCTATATTCTAATTCCTCATCTTAAATTACTTTAAAGAATAATTTTTGTTTAGTCATGCCACCAGGTCTTTGCTCCACTTGCAAACAGTGAGCGCAGGACCCATTGCCCCACAGGTGTGTGTTCAAGCAGCATCTTCAGCAGCCTCAGACCCACAGAAAGGACCAGCTTGACTCAGTGGGAGCTGGTGCTCCTCAAAGCCCCGACCAAAGCCCTATCCTGCCCAAGTGGGGGCAGAGGGGACACAGCCCCAGCCAGACCTGGAATTGGTCAAGGCAGAGCAGATTTGAGTCTTCGCTAAACTAGGCATGCATGCCGAGTAACCCCAGGAGCACAGCAACTGCTCCCTGCCACAGTGGTGACCCCCTCACACCTTAGGTCTGGGCCACCTCGTTTTCCTCCTCTGTCCCTGAGACTCACACTGCAAACTACCTCAACCCACCACTCCATTCAAGCCCTTCCATGACCTGTTTCTCTGAAAGAAGATGGGCTGCTCTGCTTTCAGAAAAATAGGAATATTTTTACTTTCACAAACTAGAGATGCATAGAAACTTTTAATAACAAGACTGGTTATTTGTTGTCTTGTTGACTAGGAAAACATTTGCCATTTTCTTCCCCACCTTCCCTGCTGCGTTTGCCAAAACTAACAGAAGCAAACACCCCAGAGATTGAGCCATACTCACAGGTAGCGCTGCTTGTTCTGCCTTACCTGAGAGCTGTGATTTCTGTGTCCCACCAATACCGTCCCACCATTCACGAGCCAGAAACTGGATTCAGAGCAGTACTGGGCTCACAAGGAAGTCGTCAGCCTGTATTTAGAGGCTTTATGGCAAGGCTGATGTCAACTGAGAGCAAACAAGTGCAGTGAGCAGATTAGAGCTCATTATATAGGAAGGTTTTACTTCCTCATTTGGCTGGCCAAGCTCTCATTTAACCTTACAGGCTGATAAACTTTCACTTCAATTTTCAAAAGAAAAAAAATCAAACAAAACAAAACAAAAAGGAGGTTCCTAGCCCATCTCTGTTCTGAGTCACAGGCAAAGATTAGTCAAAGCCACTCTGGCAGGGATACACAACACTGGGCAGCGAGAAAATGGCATATGAATTCCGGGCAAGTGAAAAGTTTTCCATCAGGGATGCTTTACCAAGCTGTTCCAGTCTCACTCTCCTTGTGTCTGGCAAATTTCTGCCCTTAAGGGACACGTGGAAAAATTAAAAAAAAAAGTCAGTATTTTGCTTAGCACCTGATACTGCAAAGCCTCATTCAAACACTTCCACGCCTGAGGCAACCTGCTCTGGGAGACTACAGTAGAAAACCAAAACCCAAACTAATCCCCCTGACTTACTGGTGCCTCGATTGACAGACTACTTCAGAGACACACAGCCTGTCCACAGCAAAGACCGACAGGCACTTCACAATAGAAACCTGAGGTTTTCCTCTGCTTGTTCCTTAACTTGCTGCAAAAAAAGCTGCCCCAAATTCACTTTCAAGCAGCAGGAAGGGTTGGAGATTGTAGCAGGGGTTAACCTCTGGGACCTCTCGGATGCTGCAGACCACTCTGCAGGTGTGGTGCCCTCTGCCCACAGGGCTAGGGAGGCTGGGGGTACCCCACTGCAGAAGGAGAGCACCTCTGTCACTGTCAGAATGTGACAAACCAGAGCAGGGCTGCCCTTTCCTGGCCAGAAGTTCCCCCCTACTTGCGCACTTTGTGGGAGAAAGCAGGTTGCCAAACCCTTTTAGTGGCATCCTGTTTAATCCAAAGACTGGTTGCTGGTAAGCAAGCATCACCAGCACTTCCCAGCTGGCTCAAGTTGATAGTTATGCCTCTGCATTGCACCCACAAGCTCCTGGGAACTCTTTGGGACCTGGGCTGCCCCACTGCTCTGCAAAGCAGTGCCCAGGCAGTCAGAGGATGGAAGAGCAGCACACCGCCTCATCCATCCTGCACACACATCTTCTGATCCACAAAAGTCTGGCTGGGCAGGTTAGTGGCAACAGAAATAGGAAATTGTTCCTAAGGTCACAACTAAAGAAATGTGTTCATTTTCTGCTGCCCAGAACAGCTATAAGAGCAGAACACCCAGAGCCTTTGACTCCACATCCCTGGAGGTCTTCTTTGTTCCACTTAAACTTGCAGAATGTCACAAGACCACCACGAAGTGGTACTATTGGAAAAGAAAGAGAAAGTTGCCTCGTTACTTATAATCCGAGAAGGCAACAGAGCAAAGCATACAACGTTGCACCAGTATAGTTTTAACTCCTACTTCTCCGTAAAAGTTGGTCGGTTTTTTTTACTATATAAATAAGAACGAACCAGAGCTCATAAAAAGAAACTAGAATAAAATCAGATAAGACAATTTTGCACTTGGCTTTTATTTATAACGAAGTAATTATACCCATCTACAGTAAAAAGCCAAAAGCAAAAGACTTCAACGTCATTCAAGTCGTATTCAGCCAGGAAGACCCCTACCCAATCATTGAAATGCTAGTTGAGAGACAGAAGACCATGTGAAATTAAGGATCATATTTAATTTTTCAGATTATCTCAAACTTTTTTACTCACCAGGGCAGATAAACATTTGAGATCCAAGGCTGTGGTTTCATAGACGTTTCCTCCCTCTGCTGTGCTCCCTTGCACTGACAAGCATGCTGAGCTGCCTCAGTGCAAAGATTTATTGCTGCCCAATGGGATTGTTGTTTTTTTTTCTGCAGTGGGAGAATTTCTTAGAGGAGAAGAACCCCTCCAACTAATGGATGTTCCTATGTTAGGGCTGAAGACTGAGGCTTTACTGGCTTAAGAAGCAACAAAACCTTCACCAGAAAGAATCATTACCAACCTCAAAGCAAGACAGCCACATTCTGGCAACTCCTGGAGGCTACAGAGAGGACCAAGCATGTCTTTCAAGAAGGCTCTATGCACAAAACCACTTTCCTGATGGTGTTAGACTTTTGTATGGAAAATACGTTCTCTTGAAACTGGCAGTGTGGAACACCACAGGTGTTTTGGTCTACACACCCCAGTGAACTATTTGCTTTGCTAAAGGAAACAGTCATTTATTGCATCAGCATCAGAGAAAAGCGTTATTACCGTCTTCCTCATCTGAAAAAGTTCATCTGCTGCAAAATCAGACAAGTGTAGCTGGCTGTAGTATCACAGTGGAAATTCTTTAGCCCCTAACCAGCAGAAGACAGCATAAAGTAAGTGCTTAATTAAATGCAGGTCTATTGCCAGGAGTATTTTAAATAGTTCCTGGAACTAACACATTCCCCATCATTCCTTGAGTGAGAATATCTCCCTAGGAGATATTCTCCTTCAGCAAGAATAACAAGGCTTTGGTCAGACCCTCAACCCATACTCCCTTAATTCAACCTCTTGGCTCACTAGGAACCAGGAGTCACTGCTACACCAGATGACCTATGCTTCCAACTGTAAATATTATTTTTACACACTATTAGGCAGTCCAGACTTCTTCTACCAGTGAAATTATCTCCCTGTTAGAGGCACTGGAAATTTTGACTTGGAGACAGGTGTTCACCCCAAGATTTTACATCATTAACTTCATGGGTCCTGCTAGAGTGCTGGATCAGTTACTGATGGGCAATCTTGTATTCAGGCTGGTAAAGAGCCGGTATCCTTAGAAGAGCTAAGTTACATGCTTGCGAAAATAACCACCTTTCCTCTCTCCCCCAAACTATGCCACAGTAGCAACCACTTCATCTGACCACAGAACAGGGAGAACAGAGAAGAGCTGATTTCAATAGTACAGTCAATGGTAACTTATTTTACTTCTTGGAAAACTACAATCCCATCTTAAGATCTGAAGTAGCAGGATCCGAACTTGGTTTTGCCTAAAATATGTATTTTTACTCTGCCTTTTACATAAAATAGCACTGCTATTACTCAAGTGTTTTCCGCTGGGCTTATAATAAAAAGTACCTTTTACAATCAGAAAGTCCCAAACAAGTTTCAAGTTCACAAGTTTACTGCTGTTCAGATTAAGATTTCAGAAAGCTCTTTCAGAAGCCTTTCAGCTTCAATGAAATCATATGCTTGGAAGACCTAAACCTGAATACGGTTTACTGCTGCCTTTTAACACAGCTGCTGTGTTCAACCAAGATGCTACTGGCCTGCCTACTGAGAAAACACATTCTGTCAATAGCCAGATCAAGAGTTTTACACAAAAATACTATCCTGTAGGAAATATTTGCATAATTTTTGGTGTAATTAAACATTTTTCAGATTGCTTATACTATTCTTACGTATGCCACAGGTAACAGAAAGGATTGACATTATCCATGCTCTAGGAAGCTTACAAGAAAAACCTGTAATCCTGTTATTAATAACATACAAGATTTATATGAAAAAAAGGCTATTGGAAGATGAGATGAACAAAGATAAGAGCAACAACAGATTCAGAAATGCTTCTGAACTTCCTGAAGATTTTGAATGCAGGTTCTTAAATGTGCAATTAAAAATGCTTGTCCAAATAACTAGCAGGCACTTGTGCTCTTTGTTTTATTTTGTTTGGATGGCGTTTGGGGGTTTTTGTTTTGATTTTTTTTTTTGACTAGTGGAAGGAGGCAGGTACAGCTTTGCTACAGAAAGATTCTTGACAGCCCCGAACCAGGGACACATGGCACGCTCTTCCATCCATGCACGTACAACTCTTTCAGGACACATCCCAGAGGAAGAACAAACACACCAAGGCATTGTGCCAAAAAAGGATTTTGACGAAGACATCTGTGTGTTGCCAGCTCCCTAACCCACCCAGAGCACAACCCAGGTTTTGCTCAGGGAGTTTCATGAACATAGTAATGGTCTTTGAGAAAAGAAAAACAGGAACCCATCAGCAAGAAGGCCGACAGCCATCAGGTAGAGAACACACCAGGCTTATCAAGAATATTTTTGGCTTGCCCTGTAACCCATGCAGGAACACCAACTACTTATAATGAGATCTCTTGCAAAACCCTAGCTGCTCTCACTTGCCTTTAGAGCTTTAAGACTAGGCTTCATTCATAACATGGATTTTGGCCAAGTCTACCTCAAGCCTACAAAGACCTGCAGAGAAGTAAAGGAACTGCAGCACATGACTACAGAATAGGTCTCCAACTTCCTCTTATCCATGGGCTACAATAGTAGCTCTATATTGTATTTTTAAGTTGTTACAGGGAAGAGAATCCAACAGAAAACTATAGGGAGCTGTTTTTTAAGCCTTTAATCTCTGAAGAGAGAACCTAAAGCATGTTATCCTTCAAACAGGCCTCAGCTAAGTCAAAGTGAAGAAGCTGATGGTTCTGCTGTGACATGTTCAGTACTATTCTCAACATTATAGAGGAAGGTGAGGTTTTTCGTTCTGTTTTGTTTTTTTAACCACTGCAAGCACCAAATGTTAACACTCAAACTGAGGTTGGAGATAGCACTGACGAAAAGGAAATGAGGATAGGGAAGTGCGAACTCTCGATAGAATAAAACAAACCAGCTCTTCAGCTCCCAGATAATAAAAGTCCTGCCTGCTTCAACACCTGTGGCAGGACAGGAACAGCAGGAAATGTCTGTGGTTTCAGCTGACCATACAGCTCGCTCGTGTCATTTCCAGAAGAACCACATGCACACAACTGTAACTTCCGATGACCATAGCAGTAAATCCCATCTAACCCAGAGTGCTCAGCACTTCATCTGTGTACCAGATCAACTGCCACCCCTCCAGTGTTAGCAAAGCAGCCCAGAAATTCAGTCTTATTTAGCAGTACCTAAATTAAGTACCTACCTCCAAATAGGGAGCTTTTATGCTGTCACCTAACTTCTGAATTTGAATTTTAGATTTTTAACTTAAATTTTAAATTTTAATTTGAAAATTTTAGCTTACAAATATAAACAGGTAATTTCATCCATCTGAAGATACCAGATACATATTTAAAAGTACCAAGGCATATTGAAAATCAGAAACTTGAAACCTTTTGCAAGTATTTATTTTTTAACTCTTTATTCTGAAGTGTCTTTGGCCTTCTATGCAAACTATTTACTTCCATACACTACTCTTAATACAAAAGTTCAGTTCTTAAGCATTTACCTGTTGTGAGAAAAAAAACCAACCAAACAACAAAAAACCCAACAACAAAACCCAAAACATTTATGCTGCTGAGACTTGAGCAAATTCACCAGAAACAGGGTGTTTGTTTTTAAGCATCAAGCTGTGTAGGCCCTACAGGCGGTTGGGGGCCAGCTGAAGCCTGGGAATGTCTGCTGAACTCTTCATGCCATTGAAAAACTTTTATCCATAAGAGGACCTCTGGTGTTCAGTAGGAATCCAGCTTTTTCTCAGAGTGGAAGCTCTTTTTTTTCCTCTTTCTATGACTGCCATTTCCTAAAGGCAGCAAGAACTTAAATGCTTTAACATCTCCATATACTTGTCAAATATTGCTCACATTTTTTGCATGTTAAAAATGTGCTGTAGAAAAGAACTGAGCACAGTACGGCAGTGCAAACCTTGTTTCTTTAACAATGCAGGCTAAAAGTAGGAAGAGCTGGAGAAAACCTACTGCCTCAGCAGCGCTACCCCAAATGGATCATATCCTGGTCCAGCACACTTCTTTGGAAGTCATCTTAGGCCCAGACTGAAGGCAGAAATTTTATTGATGGGAAGAGTGAGCCATCCTCAGCCACAAGAGCCTCCCAAGAGCAGGCTTCCCATTTATTTATCCTCTGGGGCAGTGGGCCCTGCACTCTTGCTCAGACTCTGCAAGGACAGCACTGGACCCTGCAAGTCCACAGTGGTGTAGAAACATTTTGTCAGGAATGTTATGGGAATGCTGCATTTCTAGTTTTGTGCTTTGAAGCACACAAAAGCTAGAGATTCAGCAAAGTGCAGCTTCTTAGCCAAATACACTTAATCTTTAACAAACTGAAGACAGGGTAGATGCTGCATTTTTGTATACAATACCCTCAATATACTCACACAGCTTGGGTCTGGATATTCTAGGCATATGGCCTGCCCAGCTTAGTCAGCATTTTCTGCTGTGGGGCACACAGCTGCTTTTGTTCCTCCAGTACCAGCCTTCCCACAGAAGCATCTTAATCAAAAGTTCACTTTCTGCAAACGGTCCATTCCCATGCACTAGGGTCAGGCACAGCTACTGGCCCTCCAGGGCTCAGTAATCTGCAGTGACTCTTCTTGGCTGCCTTGAATTTTAGTCCTTGTCCAATGAGATGCATCAAGCCATGAAGTCTTATTACATACTACAACCTGACGCTACAGCAATTATTACAGAAAAATCACAATCACAAAAATAAAAAAAATGCTAAATTTATTTATCAAAGCAGAGATGAGCCATCGCACATTTCATGGAAGGGAAGAAAATATTCTTAAAATGCATGCTGTTTAAGTGGCGAGATCTTGTTTATCAGAGCAAGCCAGACACTTAAGAGCCTGCAAACTTTCACTAGGACCCAGGCTCCAATAACATCATCTACATTCCTCTGTAGATTAAGAGTTATTAACTGACCTATTTCTGCCACAAAACTTGAAAATTAATCCCATCTATCCTTTGGCAAATACAATGCAAGTTCCAAATTCTGTTTTTCTGCTAATTCTCCTAGTGACTGTTTTCTTCTTTCTTACCCACGCAACGTAACCTTGCTTGACATCAGAGCAGCTGGATCCCCCTCACACCACAGAGGCCCGATGGGCCAGGTAGCAAGTGAGTCTCAGTTCTGAGAGACATCCTCCAGCAACACCACGACATCAAGTTATCTGTGTAAATAAGCGAGCAAGTGCATGCTATTGATGTGGTATGGTGCAGCACTCCCATTGCCTTTCCAAGCCGCACTTCAGCGCCTTTAAGCACTGCTGTACAGTGGTGCCAGCAAACAGAGCTGACAGGACTAAGCCAACCAGATGCACTAAATTTTAAAGGAAGAAAACAGAGTTTTGAGTATTCATATATAAATGGTATCTGCCCACTTTCTAGAAGGAACACTCCACAGCACAATTCTGTCTCCCCAGGTCTTTTCTCACACTCATTACCATAGCATCTCAAAGTACTGAAAGTTAAATACAACCTCCATGTAGAAAGGAGCTACATCCTGAAATTCTCTTCACAGTGGAGAAGGGCAATTCACTTGTTAGTGCATGCTTTAGTTTCCAAAAAGCCTTAGACAATATTCTTTAGAGATTCAAACCATTTCACTAATGTGAAATACTTTATTAAAACAACCTTTTTGGAATCAAGACATACGCTGACAGTCATACAATGGGCATTCCTAGAATTATAAGGCCAAGCTGCCAACAGAAGGCAACTGCTTTTATCCAGTAACTGCACATCCATTTGAGAAAATGTTGGAAATGCTGGAAGAAAACATATTTTAGTTCCTCTCTCTCTCTTTTCCTCGTCCTTCATCTGTACTTGGACCTCTCTCTGTCTTTTGATTTCTTAGGACTTCTGCTTCTGTCTGCTTTTTTATCCCAGTCTCTTATTTGAAAGTCATCTTTGTATTTGTCTCTTTGTTTGCTGTAAGTGTAGTCCCTCTCTTGAGATCGGCTGCGACTCCGATGCCTGTCTTTCTTCTCACTCTTCATCTTCTCTCTACAGCGCTCTCCTTCATGTTTTCGATCAGAATCCTGTTAAAGGAATTGGACAGATATGCAGTTACAGACAAAAAGGGAAAATATACAAAGACATGAAGAGAATTAGAAAAGAGTCACACATGGTTGGTTCCTTGGATAAAGCTTGTACTACCTGAAATAGTACCATCTTGATTTGAAAAAGATAAAACATTAAAAAAACCCCACTGTAACTATATGAAGAAAATAAGTCTACAGGTTTTTTAGCATTTACGGAAAAAAGCATAGCTGTCAGGCATGCTGCTGCTTCTGTTTCCTAAAGAGCTTTAGCAAAAACTGGTTATATCAGGGATTCAACACAAATGGATATTATCAAATTCTTCATAAGCATTGCACAAGCTTCTAGGCTAGATTTGGATTTTGACTTCTTATCTAAGCAATGCAAGTATTCTGATCATAGGTTTCGGTTCAAGGCCCACAGGCATTCCAGTGCTATGAAGATGCAGAACAATTTTTAATACCTGCCTGTAATAATCCTTACTGGCCTAAGTTCCAGGCTTTGGAAAAAGTGAACGACACCGTTGAAAACACATGAGGATACACTCATACACAGACTCAGTAAACTCTAAGGGGTGCAAGTCTATCTAATTTGAAATGGCCTAAAAAGGAGAGACCAACACTATGTACTACAAGTGGTAACAGTGTTTCAGCACACACAGACAGAAGCCTCTAAAAAAAATGCTGCAAGTTCAGGTAGCAAAAAAATGAGGAAATTTTGAATCTCCCTCACTTTTTGCATATTGTCACCAAGAATGCAGACTGAGCGGCTCAGTGTACAGAATGGATTTGCTCTGGAGAGAAACGAGGTTGCTG
Organism: Mesitornis unicolor; assembly: GCF_000695765.1. Taxonomy (NCBI): domain Eukaryota; kingdom Metazoa; phylum Chordata; class Aves; order Mesitornithiformes; family Mesitornithidae; genus Mesitornis; species Mesitornis unicolor. The sequence continues at coordinate 16,991 of NW_010160205.1, read as the reverse complement.
TAACGAAGGAGGAACTGCTACCAGTAAAACACCGGCTTCGCTGGTTGCACTACGCAGACAGTATGAAACCACTGAGACAGCGTATGAGGGAATGAAGGAAAGATGGCTTAATTACTCAGACTGTGAAATGTCGCACTAACACGATTATGGCACAGCACATGCCAGAATGATATACAGGCCACAGCACCATGGTAATTTTAAAAGTAAAAAGATGAAGATCACTTACAAAGCGGCCACTTCATTTCAAGAAACACTAAAGGTTTTTTTAATATACAACACTGAATTTTGACATGTCAACTCCTAGTATTTTCAAAACTATTTTGATCTCATTATTCAATGAAGATATACAAAAGATAAAAAGATATACAAAAGATGACAAAAATACAAGAGGAGCTTCAGAATCCTACAGAAAGATACATATACAACTTGCTATTAAGAAGGTGGTTGGCACTTTGGTTTTGAAGGTACGATCACTTGAAAGTTTAGTGTCACTATATATGCTCTAGTAGACAGATACCATTTTATGAGATTTTAATAACACTACTATTAGACACAGATCACTGTGAACTACAAAAAATGTCTGCATTAAATTATACAGTATTTCTTTCTTAATTGCAGATACGATTTTCATTTTTCTAAATATGTACTCGTGGCAGTAGCATTGACAATTGTGTGGCTAAAACCTATACTGGATGTAAAAACAAGCAAACCTTATTAATTTAAAAGAATAGTGAAAAAAACTCTACTGGAAGCAGATCTTTTATCCAGACAGGCAGTGAGCAAACATCACCTTTAGAACTATGTAGATAATGCTGAAATACTAGAATTAAAATAAGCAACATAACGCCTCCAGATCAACAATAATCATAGATTTGATCTTCATCTACACAACAAAAAATTTCTGCTACTGCTGGATACAGTAATCTCACTGGTGGCCAAATGCTTATTCCACATCTTTACTGTTAAACTCTTATTTCAGTACAGGTTTTTAAGTCTGAATCCATCAAAAAAGAGTAGTGATTCCAGCACTTTACAAGAGGTTTGTCCCTTCATCTTCAAAATTATGCACAGCCTATTTCTCTTGTACCCAAAGTCCTCAGCCTCCATCTGTCTGAACAAGATGTCAGGTTTCAAGTCCCTTCGTAGCAGGGCCTGAGTAATCATCAGAAGAGACCGACTGGTGGTGAATAGAGAGGTGGTCAGACACTGGAGCAGGCTCCCAAGGGAAGTGGTCACGGCAACAAGCCTGTCCGAGTTTGAGGAGCATCTGGACAACGCTCTTAGTCATAAGATTTAGTTTTGGATAGGCCTATGAGGAGGAGGGAGGTGGACTCAATGGTCTTCATCGGTTCCTTCGAACTTCAGTTATTCTATGTTTCCATGAAAAATACTGGGCACGTGGTGGGCTTAGTGCACCGCTGCCTTCTAGCTGCTTCATTGCTGAAGTTTCCTCCCAGTACAAGGAGGAACAGGAGAAATGCAGAACAGCAGTCAGCCAAAAAAAGGTACCAAGCCAAAACTGGAGACAGACTGCTGGCCAAATCAGGGAGGGAACAGGTTAGTGAAGACTTGAAAGCAAAGACAAATAGCCTGTGTTGAATGCCACAGAAAAGAGTAACTTGCTGAAAGGAATAAAAAAAAGCACAGAGCTAGCTCAGCACAATGAGCTTCACAGAAGGACTGAGGGTGTAGGCGTACAGGGCAAGTCTGAAAGTGCCACATAAAGCTCGCCACAGTAGCTAATATGATCACAGTGTAAAGAAAAAAATATAATAATTTCAATTAATGGAATGAGTTGTATCTTAGTTACTCCCAAAAATCTGTTGTTTCCGCTTAAATAAGATTTTTATCTTACTTAAGATTTACCAGAAAAAAGTCAATTTCTTAAGTTACTAAAAAAAACCAGTACTTTGAAATCAAATCTTTTATGCCCTGTCCAAGTCAGAAACATTCTGTTTTCCCACTGGAAGAGGAAGAAAAAGATTCCTACTTAAAAACAGGCACTCTCTTACTGCTGAAGTCCAGATTTCTCAATCCAGGATCACAACCTATCGGTCAAAGATTAAGTGATGATCATCTCAATTGTTAATTCAGCACTGTGTTGGTGAGCACACATGAGGAAGGAAGTATGAAAAGAGGGAAAGACACTTCCTTGGAAGTTCATTGCTGACTTCACCAAAAGTAGCAACTTGCCAAACTGCATTTGCAGGTAAACCAGCTAGAAATGCCATGATCACAAAAGCAGAACAAAAAAGTCACCTCTACATACATTAAGCACTCTAGGTTAAAGGTTTAAAGGAGCAAATAAATATAGACAGCCTTTTCAGTAGGGAGATTTTGACCAAGCTTGACCCTGAATATAAACAGAGCAGTGCCTAAGAAGCAGCAAGAGTAAGAAATTACAACCAGGAAAATCAGTATCTTTGCCAAAACCATGCACTAGAGAAACCTGAGAGCCAAGAAGCAGAAATCCATTGGGCAGGCTATACTCTTCCACTGATCCAGGTATATTTAAAAGAAAAAAAAATCCAAGGGGGGGGGAGGGGGGGAGAAAAAGGGAAAAACCACAGATAAAACAGGAAAGGGACCAAAGCCATAATATAGATCTCAAGCAGAAGCAAGACTTGTCTAAAAAAAACAACACCTCTACCAAATCCTATTCACAAACCCACATGGTAGTGCAGCCTCCTACTCCAGACCCACATCCTCTTACCTACTAAAAGCAAGCCACAACACCCTACCCCTTCTGCCCTCTGGAATCAAGTCAAAACAGCACAACAGTCAAAAAATACATTCTTAAAAGATCAACACAGAGGCTGCAGATTCAGGAAACGGGTGTCGGACTAAGAAAAGAATGAGTCAAAATACACCAAAGAGAAAAAACAGCAGAAGAACAGAAAAACAACATCATGGAAACTATTTGGAAATAAAACCCCTTCATTCAGTCATAGCTGGAGCTTGTAGCACAAACTGCAGTTTCAGTTGTCAGACCTTCCCATTAGAAGACCCTGATCTCTGTTAATGAAAATCTCTGCCACACTAGGGGCTCAGGGTGGAAGTTGATATATGGAGCATGGCTATTGAGGTCTTTGGCTAATTAGCTGTGGGATGTCTGCTGTTGTTTTGTTTTAAAGTTCTTACTTCAAATCCATTCTAATACTTCCAAAATAGAGTTAAGGGAAAATACTTTGTTTGCCAATATTAAAAATGCTACCATTCATCAAAAAGTTTTCCATGCTGTTATGCTTTGTGCTGGTCTTGGTACTCATACTGAACATACACTGCCTCAAGAACATGCCTCCTTCCCCTGTTCCTGTACAAATTCCCCAGATTATACTTAAATTATAAATCTAACAGGAAAAAATAACATTCTCTATATGCTAAACAGGATTTGTCAGCTAAGCTGCCTACAGATTTCATCTGGAAAGTACCATGCCCAAGACACTTACTGAATCTCTAAATCAAGCAGTACATGCTGCTCAGTATGTACAGAGTATACCAGTATGCACTAGCAAGAATATTCCAGTACAGACAGAGAAAAATGCTTCCCACAAATTCATTTTCACAGCTGCAAGCTCATCAGAGAACAGAAGTCAGCCTCCACCTCTGATTTTGGGCATAAGGAAGCTAAGCTATTACAAATGGGTAAAGGTGAGCAACAGAGAGGAAAGCAGTGGGAGAGAGGAAGATACCAGAATACAGAAGAACTAGACTACAGGAACAAACCACAACAGGAGCAGGCAACTAAATCACAAAGATGTACAGAGACACAGAGGAGATCACAGAGCCAAGCACTAGAAAATAATCTTTCCAGAACCTGGAAATAGCACCAGGAATCCTTCTGTCCTCACATTTTTGTGCTATGAAATCCACTGCTAATGTGTCTAGCAGTCCCTTTATAACAGTTATGACAGACAGAGGTTAACAGCCTGGAGGTTAACAGCCTAAAGCTGCCAGTACTCATCGTACAACCTGCAGAGGGGCAGACTTCTGAATGATTTTAAAATGTTCTCTGCTGATAATGCATGATGAGCTAGTTCCACACAGTACAAAGATTACCTCCAGAAACATCCATTTCAAGAATGTTAAAATGGCAACGCCAATCAGCCAAAAAGACAGGAGGAAGTCTAAACCAACATTAGTTCAGACCTCTTCCATGTATATGCTCTGATCGAGACTTTAATGATCTGAACAGGTCCCTCTCCTCCATCCAAAGGATCCTGACTGAATTAGCATACAAACAGTGACAGAAACACTTGTTCCACGAATGAGCAATAGGGCTTACTGGTGGTAGTGAAAACAACTAACTGCTAACGTTCACGAGAAAAGTTGTTTTTAGCATCACAGCAAGAAGTGATGCAATGGAACCACCAAATCATTTACACTCTCTGTACGCAGAGCTTAAAGCAGTATTCAAAACTCATGCCAGGACAATGGCTTTATTCACTGTATCTGGAACCTTGTAACTTGCTGCAAAGTTGCTAGAAGACAGCTTTACTCTCACTCATAAAGCTTGCATTGTTAAAATATTGCAGTTTGGTTTTCAGCTTAGCTCAGTTCTGCAGAATGCTCACACTTAACCCTCTACTTCATCATTGCAAGCATTGTCTCCATGAAACATCAACATCTTGAGTATCCCAAGTTCACAGAAATGTGAGAATGCTGACCTGACAGGCTGCCCTGAAACTAATGCATGACTGAACTACTGCCTTCTGACGATCCCCTCCACAGCAGAGCCTTACAGCACCAAATGCTTGCACAATACAGATGCAAGCAAATCTGCACACAGATTTTATACAAACACTTCCAAAACAGTTAAGGAAAAATTAAAGAAAAAAAGATAATGCCAACAGATAGCATTTCTGATTCCATACGGGAAAAAGCCAACACACGGTGGTCTGGCAAGAAAATGAAAAACTGTTTGTGTTCATGAAATATGATTAACTACTAGCTTATGACCAGGAACATGTGAACAACAGGTTCAAAGTGCTGAAGATCTCCTACTTTATGAGAGGCTACATTGCCTTTTCAGGATGTTTTGGCAAAAAGCCATTCATACATGCCAAGCTTCAAAAGTCCAGGAAGATTTGGAAAGCCTCTTTCATAACAGATACGAACATCAGCCTTCCGTATGTTTACAACTGCTGTATTTTATGGGACTTTGCACTCCATGTCCTCAGTGCAATATCAGACCTCTTTTTTTCCTGGCTTCCCTTACTAGAACAATAAATGTGTGTGAAGTCAATGCATGAAGAGGTAAGTACCTTAGATTTTTTGGTCCTCTTGTCATCCTCTTCATCTTCAGAGTGGTGGTGCTTTTTCTTCTTTTGTTTTTTAGCTGAGTGCGACTGACTTGTGTGAGACTCTTCTACATCCTCATCCAGCACAAGGTCATACTTGGCACTGATGGTGCTGGTTAAGGATGGCTCTGTTACTTATTATCAATAAACAGCAGAACATAAAAGCTCATGAAGCAAACAAATCCCTGTTTGTCAGACCAGGATTTACCAAGACTTACTATGTCTTCTAGTCAGAACAGGATGGTATACACTGAAAAAAACAGCTGTGCTAAAATGACTGAATTTTGTCCTCTCAAACAGTACAGCCAGGTCACGAGTCTCCTTTCTTTTCTACCTGTGGATATCTAAACAAGCTACAGTCTTCTCTCATTCTCACCACAAGCAAAGCATCATCATGGAGCATAATTTAGTTACTACTATGGTCTTATTTTGGATGCAGCAAGTCCCTTGGGAAACTACTTAACTACTTAAAACTCTGTCATTCCAGGGCTCTGGACTGGGAACATTATTTACCTGCACACAGTATGAAAGTGAAACAGCACATTCTGATTTGACTACATTCATCAAAGTCACCAAATGAAAAACAAAAAAATGCTTAATTCCATCTCAAACACCAAATGGTTAGATGAAACATCAGAGAAACATCCACTTGGCAAGCTTTAAGAATAAGAAGTCTTTTCCAGGCTGTTTTCAAAAACTGTACACTGTTCAAAAAATCCCTTTGACCAGAAAAGGATACTCCTGCTTTGGTTTCGCCTTTTCTTTCAGAGCAAGTTTTGAAGGTTTGTCACGTTCCTTTTCGTACTCTTTGAAATCATCCTTGGTATACTGCCCACCTGCTCACAGAAAAATACATTAAATTTACTCCAACTGAAAAAACAACCAAGATCCACACCTATCACTAAGTTCTGCTTATGAATTTAAGGGCTCTTCACAACCATAAAGAGATTCACAGCAGGATACAGTTCCAGAAACAACACTGACATCCGGGTAACAGTGGAAGCGAGTAGGACAAGCTGTGATCTTCTGTCCTTCTCTTGCTTGCAGATCCCATTAAACAACAAGTGGCTTTCTCCTCGCTTATGTCAAGTGGAGACAACACGTGAACAGGATCACAAAGCAGGATTTAGCAACTGGTTTAGTCCCACTTATATTACAGCTCCTATGTCACACTACTTAAAATTCTGTTACCAGGCAAGCCTGCAGACTATTCTCATTGTTAAATGACTTTTTGCTCTGGGCTGACCTCTGAGAATTCAAATGGACAACCATAAAAACAATTGTCATGTCTTGATCTAAAGAGGGGCATATCAGATTTCCTTTCCTATCCATTCACTTGAAAGTACCAGCTCACAGATTAATACAGCTATTCTACAGCAACGTGCTGCCATCTCACGGTCATACTTAAAACTGCAATATTAACTGGCTAGGTCAGAAACGGCTGCTGGAGGTGGAAGGACAGTACCTCCCCTAGGTCATTTTTCAGGTACCATATTAGCACAATAACAAGATGACAGTATAGTTAGCTTTTCAATATTTAGGACAATTTAGACCTAAGTTACCCAGATAAAGAACAGTTCTCCATGTAGTCAGTCAGTACATGATGCACTGTGGAACATGGTATAGATCACAAACGTATCTCAGCTCTGTGCAGGACAAGTTTTAGTACCTCATGTCCCTGACTAGTCACCATCCTGGAGAAACCATATGCAAACAGTTCAGAGCTGACTGCTTTTTTAGGCGAAGACACACAAGAATGTCATCACTGCAATGCACAATCACCTCTCCAAGGTCAGTGTTTTCCTCACATCCTCAACAACCAAGTAACTGCTGTATTCACCTCTCCCTCCCACCATTTTTCTCCTCCCAAAACATCCTCAAACATCTGAAACTGGGTTTTATGACATATAGCCTGCTATGCAATGTGTTTAACTTACAGGACGTGAAGATGGGAAATCCCTGGTCTGAATAATGACATTTTAATGTACACACCCAACTGCCATACAGTGAATAACAAAACTAGAAAGTAATAGTGTGCTGCTTTATTCTTTTGCTAATAAGCAATATCAAAAACCATCACTTATAAAGCTTTAGGGGAACAAATTATTTCGTGGCATAAATAAATCTGATAAAAATTATTAATATAACAGTAGTAAACCCTTCTACTCTTGGAACTGTGTTGCTCTACTTATTTCAGTACCAGGAAAATTTATATCCCTGAAGAGGAGATGATTTAAACTCCTAACAATTGCTTCTCTTTACGTAAGACTTAGAGTTCAGAAGTCATGCCTTATTAAATTATGAAGGTCAGAGAAATCGCAAGTGTACCTACCCTTTCCCTTCCACCTAATCTTTGCAACAGACTGGCTAAAATCCACATGTATCCGTCTGTCATCTATCAGCACATTGTCCATTTTGAAGTAGGCCTTCTCACAGTCTTCCTCCTGATATTAACGTTTACAGAAAACTTTGAGGCATTGAGAGCAGCATGTTGATAAAGCAAGTACCATTTACAAGCCAAATACAGGACACTACTGGACACACTGATCTACCTTCTTTCATACACCCTCCTCTCTTTATGAGCATGCCTCCTTTTTCTCCTAGAATTCCCTTCTTTAACTCTTCCAAGTCCTAATGTGCTCTAGGGAAAACAAAAGCAACCTGTTACCCTCCCCTTGGTTTGTATTGCTTGGCTGGACAGAGAAACACTTAAAACATTTGCCACATTTAGGACTTACAACTTCTGTAACTAAGTCAATAAGAGAAAATACTGGCTACCCCGCACTTGAAGATTTCATTGTTTTTCCTTAATGGAAGTATACAAAAAAGAACTTTTATAAGCAAAATCTACATATAGTATACCCAAAAACATACCTTTTCAAACTCTATGAAAGCATAACAAAGAGATTCACCAGTCTTCCAGTCTCGAATCACTTCACAGCTGAAAAATTGAAATTAAAATGTCAGTGCTATTGAAGCAAAATCCGTAGGATAGGCAAGCACTGCTTAAAAGGGAGAGTAACAGTTAAAAAAACCGCAACAAACCCTTAAGTTATTATAACACTTGATTCTAAGACCCCCACTGATGCAGGGGTGTCTGCACAGAAAAAAATGCATGCGACATTACTTGAATAATTATTACACTTAACTCACAAATGGTTAATATGAAATGTAGAACTAAGGATTAATTTCTGATTAAGAAAACAAAATCTGTCTTCCAACACTACTGTTTGCTATTGATTTTTTTGCATTTCACTAATGCAAGACAAGAAATTTCACATTCTGTCTTCTCAGTCATTTTAAGGAAAGTTTAAACAGACATTATGTGACAAACTTTCTCTTCTTAGCAAGCACCACTTTAGCAACCATCTTCTTATCAGGCAGAAATAAAAAGTCTGCTGGGACAGGACACTCACCTAGCTAGATGTGACTTTGTATCACTGCTATTGTGGTCTCTATCCAATTACGTGCAGGCACAGGATACATCTCCAGACACGCCAGACTACTTACCTAACAGTCAAGCCTAAACAGGCTGGCAGGAATCAAGTTCAGTTTCAACAAAGAAAGTTTTCTTTCTTAATTTACAATCATTACCTTTTAATGGGACCAAATCGAGAAAATATTATCTCTAGGTCTTCGTCTGTGGTCACTGGGTTCAGTTTACAAACAAACAGCACATTTTCTGGCGGCTTGACGTCTGCATCTGGTAAGTCTCCCACCTGTGCAATACAGAAAAATACTTTCATCACTTCTGCCTTAAAGTCTCTGCATTTTATTGGCTCCAGCACACTGGCAAGACATTCCTTTGGACAATCTCAGACACATTCCTACCCCAAAACCAAAAATTAGTAAAATCTTTTTCCTGTTCAATGTCACAAAAAAGTGCTTTCCATTGCACCCAAAAATTATCATCTCTTTGCAATTCCACTACTGGGAATTCATGAAAGTCACAAATACTTTCCACCTTGCTCTCCCTGTTCGTAACATAACAAATCCAGTTGTGAAAGCGTACTTTTAGAGCTACTCTGTTATAAAAATAAAAATGGACTGGATCCATTCCTTAGTCCCTGTCTGCACCCAAGATAAACTCACCTTTCCTTGAAATCTGGCAACAGCTAGGAGAAGTTTGAATTTAAGATACCTTGGTAAGAATGAGAAGTTAAAATTTTACAACTCCATTACAAATTTTACAACTCTGTTTAGACAGACAGAAGGGAGAAAGCATTCATACTTACTGAGAAACACCACTTGCTTACAATACGCACAACTCTGATATTTGCAACCTTAGATCAAAATTCCCATCCTCGAACTAGCAAATTAAGTTAGAGAGGAAAAAGCAAATACACATACCACCTCCTGTTGAACTGTAGCACTCTTAAAAAACCTGAATGAAAGACTAGTGATATTTAAATAATTTCTCTCCATCTTCTAATTAATATTTCAATAATAAGCTAATGCACATTAGTTTTATAGCAGAAAGCAGCAAAATAGCACAAGTGAGAAGCAGATTCCACAAGAGAAAACAAAAGGAGTTTAAGCATGTCACACTCTCGGAGAAGTTTACTGGTTTACTCTTTTGACAAAAGAATAGTGGAATCAGTAGCTGGGGTCTTTCAAACCAGTGAAACTAGCAGTACACTTAGTTTTTCACCTCTTCAGCTTACATAACACAGCTCCTTATTGCACGCTACACAGCAATACCCACTGAAAATTACTGCATTGTCTTTTTTAGCTAACCTGATCTGGAAAACAGGTCATTAGCCCCACTGCTGCTGTAAAACAAGAGCCCACACCTCCAGATCTTCTGCAACACTGTGACCACATCTGGACTGACCTTGGTATTAGCCTCTGTTGCAAACTATTCACCATAAATTCAAATTTGGTAGTTGTAAAGAAGCGTGATGGATTCACTCATCCTTCAACAACATGTGTGCTTTTTCTTCCTTTTCCTTTTTAACTTAGAAAAGACTTCAAAGCCTATTCACAATTTTTGTTTATATATGGAGTTTACAACTGCCAGCAGTTACCAAACACTGTATTTAAGAAGGAAGAATGTGAAGTTAACCTATGTTAAATTTAATTAATCCCACAGGTGGAAGACAGCCCTTACATATACGAATAATGCAATCTAAACACCACTACATGTACTGGGAAAAGTACAAATATTATGTCAAAGTAAGACAGTAAGATTATCTCAAGTATTATCACAAATTAGTTCAGCTCTTTCCCACACATGCTAAACCTTTTCCAGGATTAAAGATATTCAGGAGTGTATTACATATGCTATGTCTTTCAGTTGGATGCATTTCCAGCAAGTTTTCTATAAAGCCTCCACTGGTCCACTTCTAATCCTGGCTTTAAAAATGAAATATCACTGGTTTTATCAGAAAACTACTGCCAGCGCTCATGCTCAAGCACTTTCATTTTACCACATTTAATAGCACAGATTCTCAGCCATGACATCATCATCAGATAAGCAATTTCAAGATAAACTGTACACACCCTCCTAGACTTGATGTAGCATGCACACATAGAGGAATAGTATCTAAAAGGTAAAAACAGAAATATGTTTACCATTTCCAGAAGAATTGCACGGGTTTTCGCTTCTTTTTCTGCCTCAACTTCTTCTATTTCATCTATAGACCGTCCCTTCAAATCATCAATTTCTTCATCTGCTCCTATTCTGCCACTCTGAAAAGTGAAGTAAAAAGCTATTTATTACCAAGCCATGACCAAAAATTCTCTCTCACTTGCCAAATATTACTTGGATGACCTCCCTCCTCACCCCCAAAGACATGGAAAATGCTTATGTACTGTATCTCTGCAGAACTGGGCTTTCATTCTGTTCTTCCCACTTAAGATTAAAAGAAGAGAGAGAGATTATGTTATCCTCATGTTTTAGGCACTATGAACTATGTATGAACTTTCAGGCACAATTTGAACCATATTCATTTAGATATTCTAGATTCTTCTATGCTCCCATCTCATACTCAACATCTCACCACAAGCATCAACTCATTTCTAATCTAGATAGCTCCTAGCAGAAATAAAGATAAGGAACACTGCAAATATCTGTGGTGTCCAGTAAGACTCACACATTACATACAGTATATCACAACAAGAATTTTATTTTTACACAGCTACATCTAGGCAGGATTTGAGGTTTAATTTTTTATCCTTGTCAGCACCTCCAGAATGATGCCCTTCTTATAGACATTTCTATACCAAAAGGTGTATCTTCAGACAGGCGATAGGGGAAGAAAATTAAGCATAAGTTTTCAAACCTCTACACAGCTGGCAGTTAAACTCCTTATACCATTCAACATACCTGAAGGTACACCAGAGATCAACCACAGTGCAGATGTACTATGAAAGCCTAATTCTAATCTCATAATTATATTTATTATGCTTAAAAATGAACAGTATTCTCTCTAGTCAATTTATTCATTGCTTGAAACAACTGTTTCCATACAAGGAGATAATCTCACCTAGCAACTTCCATAATGGCATGCTATGAATAAGTTATAAATTACATTTTTAGCCAATACCTTCCCTTTGAATAAATACACCGTAACAGTATGCATGCTTGCGAACAGTACTCAAAGAATGACCAAGATTACTTCCACTGAAACACAATTTCTCATTTAAGAGGAAACGAGCAGTAAGCACTTTAACAGTAATAAACATCAGTTATATTTTGTCTTCTACCAGAGTTTACAAAAAACAGTAACATTAAGGTGAACATTCTGAATGTTCTGCTTATCCATACCATAATTAGAAAACTAAAATATGGTTTTCCAACCTAACTCCACCATAGTCACGGGGAGAGCACTCAAGTCACTCTTTTGTCCTTTTCTTGAAAGATTAAGCAGCCATATTTGATTGAACAAAGCAGTAGTCCTAAATAACAGAGAAACATTTGACATAAGAAGAACTCAAGTTGGTGTAGTAGAGGAGCATCTCTTATCTTCCCATGCGAAAATGTGTAGTTCTTTTCATATAAAGATTTGACGAAGTCTTAAAGACAGAATTTTTATTCTGACAAAGTCTACACTGGCCACTAATAGGGATAAAATGATTTAATTCTTTCTTTCAGCTTTTCCCCAGGAAGCTGTCACAAACACTCACATCTAGCTGTTCCTTAGTAGGTTCTGGTGAGCGATCAGGAACAGACAAGCCAGGTGGATCTTCAAATGGATCATCTAAAATCACTGTATGATTTATCCTTACAGAAAACAAAATCAAGACCAGCATCAGTCACATGCAAATAAAACTCTCCTTACCCAAGTAACAGGGAACCAGTGCCACTGATTCTCAGTTATATCCCAAACAGCCAAACTTACTTTATGCTTGTAAATACCAGTACCGGTGCTTTTGTAAAGGCACCGCAGTTGCACATTTTTTATCATAGTTGTTTGTTTTAGTACCTGTTTATTTTACCAATAATACTGGAATAAAAGAGTACTCAAGATAATATGTACAGGTCTGACATTGCTGGATTAATCTAGTTTCCAAAAAAAAAAAAGATTAATTTGTTTAATTATAATGTATTAATCAAAAGGGAAGTTAAAAGCAGTCATACCTGATATCTTGATATGGGATAAAATCCTTATCTACAAAGGTTTCATTAATTGTCTTCAATACATCCATGCCTTCTGTCACTTCTCCAAATACTGTGTGCACACCATCAAGGTAATCCAGGTTTTCCCCTGTAGTAATAAGAAACTACAAAAGAACACATAAAACCAGTAAACAGAAAAATTCAGGGCTCGAATTTTACCTTAGGAGAGGTACAACCCTCACTGAAATCAGTGATGAAAAAAACCACCTCTCTTGACATACATCTGTGGGAGAAGACCAGTCTCCTTCCATCAGCTCCTAGAGCACGGCGAGCCAACATACAGCTCACAGCCACTGCCTGGGGAAGAGAGGCTCCCTCCACAACTCTCCCTCCACATGAGCTTACGGCTCTGGCTCGTTGGACCCTTCTGTGAACTGTTTTGACTCAATAACCTGTCAGAAAACTGGACTGGCAGAGGAAGAGCTGACTGTTATCTGCCAGGTGGGTTTGCTGTGCAAGATCAGCAAAGGTTGTGACAGGCACCACAGCTGATGAGAGGACAGAGCCAGGCTATCCCTCTGGGCAGCAGCAAGCTGAGCTCAAATCACGTCTTCATCAAGCTGCATTCAGCAGATGCATTTCCACAATTTTGGCAAAAGCTTCCACGAACAGGAAACAGCAAAGGGAACAATGCTACTTTCAGAAATTGTTTTATACCAGCACTGGGATAAAACTGCAAACTTATATTGTATTATCAATGTTACGTAACCATACAAAGGAAACTGTGGTATGATTTCAGTTTCCAAGCTAACATTAAGTTATAACATGAAAGTTTTAAGATTATTTCAAAACCCATACTTTTTACTTCCATTTAACTACAGAATTTTTTCCTCCCCATTCTATATATTAGCAAAATCACATCAAGGTGTTAACAGAAATGAATAAACAAAGGAAAAAAATAAAGAAAACTAAATTCTAACAAATTAAATGTATAAAATTATTAGACCAGGATTTGAATCTGAGCATTTTAATCTCTTTCTTGTCTGTAATCAAATATCATTGGCACTTGGGATAATATGCAAAATACTTATCCATGGCTGGTTTTTTACATGCCTTTTGACCATATCACAAGATGATGCTATTGAGATGACACTGTCATTGCTATGCCCGTTTTGCAAATTCAAGGAATTTTCATTTTAGTTACTTAGACGTGTACCAAGGGTTTCCAACACTGTGTGCTAACCTGTGATCCATGCTGATCACTGCCATTGTTCACCATTGACACTGTTCCTTTTTTCTTGTGCTTAATTCTTGGCACTTTTTCTGCTTCAAAAAATCTAGCTTGATCACCGTACAGTTGACTGAAAATATATAAACCAAACGATACAAGGCAAAGGAATTTTAAAAAGTGACATAAACAAATGCTATAAAACAGTTATTAAAGCATCTTTAAAATGCTTACATTGGTATTCAAATAAAACTAGAATTTACATTGCATCCATGCACATTTCCATGGATCTGTACACTTACATAATTCGCTTTATATTACAGGAAACAACAGTTTTTTCTCTGAGTCATTTCACAGAGGCTATTTTGGGAGACGGTGGGGAAGTGTATTTGTATGTCTTTAAATGCAGTATATAACATTTTTCTAAGGCATGAAGTGAATATGTATTTTGATAGGTAGGTTCCACAAAAATAAGTTAATCCATACTGTAATATTTGTCACAAATTTCCAAGATAAATGGAAAGCCACTAAGTCTATGTGTAAACTTAGTTCATCATACCGACAGGCCTGCGCACAGTAATTTCAGATGCACAGGATATGGCAAATTGTTACATTCTTTTTAATTTTTAAAGCCTAACCCGGATATTTTGTCTTACTCCATAATTGACAGAGGTGTGGTCCAAACACAAATTTGCCCAAATTTAAGGACAGTGTTGTGTTTGAACTGAATTTGCTAACCAGGTGTAAGCCTCTATGGGGACAGGATTCAATTAAATTTTACCTGCATCAGTCTCCTGGGTAGCAAGAACAGAAACTTCAATTTTGTGGACTTAGCAGTAACAGACAGAAAAGACAAATTGCCATTCTCCATGCTAGTAGATGGACAGAATCTCCCACTCTCTCATCACACTATAATTCCCTATCTGCCATATCAATGAGTCTCAGAAGACAAATCCTTATAAAGGAGCAGAGTACCAAAATAAACTTGATCTACTGTGTGCAGAGACAGCTCACGTCTAGCAGTTTTCCTTACCGAGACTTGCATCTGCTTAGCACAATTATACTGCTTCCAGGATCACCAGAGTGGTGATCCATGGATCCGGGTGTTCAAGGTTTTGTATTTAAGAAGCTCTCAGAATAGACTTTAAAAAGTCAACATTGGTCTAGCAACACTGTCTTTGTCCAGACTGAGCTATTTATCTCTGCACACTGTGTTCCTCAGCACTCCCTGTTTAGTTCTGCTCTCCAATTTTAACTCTACTTTTAATAACAATTTCAAAGGAATCATACATAACAGATGCACTTTGCTAACTTCCATCCTAGCTGCTTGAATGATTTCTTCAACTTTTATGTGTATGACTACTATAATCGTCTTATAGAAGGAAGAAAAGTGATTTCCTAATACACATTCAGCATGACTAAAATGAACTCAAGTAAATTTATAGAGCAACAGGATTGCTTTCTTACATACATAAGAAATCAAGTATAGCCTCTATATTCCCCTCCTGCAAAACTAAATTTTGTTACAAAATAAATGTAGTAACAAACTGCTAAAGATTTTGTCTTCTACAAAGCAGTTATGATACTTCTCTTACAAAACCAAACCTGTAGATATTTGCTAACTTCAAAATAAACAAAAATTTATGTATAACCTATTAGTTATAACTTCACTTCTAAGGTCAGAAACAGAATACTGTCCAGAAAAAATATCTGAATGGCCAAAGGCAGTGTAGGAATTAAAAAGGTATTGAGGCATGACAACCAAAGAAGCTTATGCATCAACATTTTTAATTCCCATCAGTAACTCTGCCCCAAGAGAGCTGAAGACAATCTAACTGGAAACCCTACTCCCCTATTCAACTTCTCTGTCAATTAAGAAGCACAAAAGTTTTACTTACCAAAATATGGATTCCCCTCCACGGCCAGTTCCCATGGGGTCACCGGTTTGTATAATAAAATCCCTCTATCACAAAGCAGAATACATAAGATATTGCTTTCATGTTTGTGAATGTAAACCAACAAAAAAAAGAAATTGAGAAAACTCACCTGTACATTATAAATAAGACAATAGTTGTAGTACTTGACTTTGCAGAGCTTCAGAAAATTCAGACAAGCTGTAAGAAATTATACCAACATTTACTAAGGAAAACTCCAGATACAATAACTATAGATGTAACAGATATCTAGATAGATGTGTATAAAAGTGTTTTCAGAGCTGGCTGCGCTAAGACAACCGTATCACTGCATCAGTGTACAACCTATAAACACTGAGAAATGCTCTAAGGAGAGGTAATGCCTCCTCCCTCCCTAAAACCTGTCTCTAGCGATTCAGAGAGTCCCAAATACAGTTCCTTAATATAGAAATGCACATTTCTTTTCCCCAGTTTCTTTCCAAACACCTAAGAAAGATGATCACAGTTACGCTGTGGTTTAGAATGCATTACACTTTTCTCAATTTTGGGGATAAATATACATTACATGGATAATAAAAGCCAAACTTCCCAACACCACTTGACGCTTGTGTTTATCTTCAAACGCAGATATCCAAGCAGCCCACCGGGACCGGGAAGGGCCACGGAAACCCTGGCGCTCATTTGGAGCCAACCCCAGGATCGAGGTCCGACGTCAAGTGCCAAAACACAGGGGTGCTGCTGACCGATCCCCCCGTCCCCGTGCGAAGCCTGGTTCCTCAGGAGGCCGTGTCGGCAACTAAACCCCAACCTGCGGCAGCCCCAGCAAAGGGTCCCGCTCGCTACCGGGGAAGGGGGCGGGTGGGGTGGAGCAGTTCCTTCCCTGAACGGTGGAAAACCTCAGGCGGCTTCGCCCTTCCCCAGCGCCACAGCGGCGGCCACCACCCCGGCCTGGCGGTTCAAACCGGGCACTTCCTGGCCCATCAGGCGCC
>NW_010160204.1:9231-22555 GCF_000695765.1 Mesitornis unicolor | reverse complement strand
AACGTGCCTGGGACTTTGTGACTTTTTCTCTTTCTCTACAGTCTGCCACCCAGTTTAAAAAGACAAATGACATGAAAAAAGCATAGCAAAGAGACCTGGTCAAGGTCAAAGAGCACTGCAGTGCTAAAGGAACAACAAGAGCCATGCTTATCAGTCCCAGATCAGCGTCTTAACTGGGCACACCACAGCATGGGTTGAAAGAAGCCATTTGGCCACAATACAGTCCAGTAGCACGGTGTCTGCTCCCAGGGCTTTGTTTTTCCAAATATGGCAAAGAGCTTGGCCTTCCCCTTCAGTAACCTGGGCCCTTACTAGGTACAAAAATAGCAAAGCAGGCCAGACATCTAGTCAGCAAAATGCTCGTGTTCCTTACCATGAAGCACGGGGCAGCCATTTGCTCTGAGTCGTCACTGTGAGGATCCTCTTTCGGAGGTTATGTCAGCACAAGGTTTTTGAGCTGCTCTCCCAGGCCACATCTCTTACCTTGGTATCTGGGGCTTGTTGATCCTGGCACACCACCTGGGAACAGGCAGGAGGCCAGCCTAACAGATTGGCATGTGTGCAGGCAGGGAAGGAAGCTGAGCATCTGGCTTTAAACACCGGGGCTCAGATTTCTCTCTGAGGGTGTTGACAGGAAAATGCATGCTGGTGCTCTGCTGCTGCAAGGACTGCTAAGGGAGTAGGATGTCTCTGAGGGATTTATTGAGACAATTTCACTTCTGAGGTCTTTCCTTCCTGCTTCCTGATCATCACAGTGCCATTAAAAATGGGTCTGAAAGAGCAAGTTCATCTCCAGACTCCATAGACTCAGCAATGGCAGAAGTCACTTCCATGAGCTCTGGAGGAGTTTGGATCCGTCAAATGAATGCCATGAGCCTCAGCAAGTGTAATTCCAAGTAGCTGATCACATTAAACTGTGTCTTATTGCTGTTGAACATCACTCCATACCACAACTCACTTCAGCCCTAAGGTCAACTGTTGGCCACTAATGAAGAACCCATCTGCAGCATCCTCACTAAAACAGGAGCAGGAAAAAGGAAAAGAAAATAATTCCCAAGAAATACGTGATTAACTGAGGTGAGGTAATGCATTCAACATATCCCTTATTTCCCTGACACCTTGGACTGGGTTTATCTTACCATCTTTAGCCAACTCAAGCTAGGCAGACCAGTGAGGCCAGTCCTTTTGTCTGACTCCACGCTCTAGGCAGTCAAAAAGAGACCCCCAGGGTCTTGATGCATCTTGCCTTGATACAGACCATGCAAATCATCTCCTGGAGGTGTCCCTTGACTACAGAGAGCTCAGATTTACCTTGGACCTCTTAGGTGACTGACCCTAAGCAAGATGAATCCAACTCCATTATTACAGTTCCCTTTTCCCATGTATTCAACAGTAATGACTTTCTTGCAGCTCTTGGCAGAATTCAGCTTTGCTAAACAGTCTGAGACCCCGAAACGAGAGACTTTAATGGCAGTGTACTATCTAGATACGGCTGCTGCAATATTTTTGCTCCTTACTACTCTAAAAGGCTTTCCAGAGCTGTTAAGGAATGACAGAAAAGTTATTTAATAGCAAGGGCTTGGCTTCTGTAGAGGCAGCTGTTGAAATGACATCAGTGTTACCGTCACAAATTGAACCATTTACTGCCTGTATCACCACAGAGAAAGAGAAATGGTGCCATCTCTTTTGACTTATTGGGAACTGATGGACACAGAAATTGTGGGGCTGAGGGGAAGAACCTTTGCTATTGCAAAAATTGTGGTACCATTTCCTCCAATGGGTCTGTTTGTCTGAGCAACTGCCCTGTGACTAGAATGGGTCTGGTGAGAACCCAAGCAATAAAAACAATTTGTACTGACTTGCTAACATTTTGGAGGGAAAGGAAAATATGTTGATTTGTCAATGGAATTTATTTGTATGAAATTCCAACACTAAATGTTTTTCATCGGGAGAGAAGTTGATGAGGAAAAAAAAAACGCTACCATTTTTCATCCTGTAGAGAGATTTTTAATTAATTTCTAGTGGTCAAAAATAAATAGAATTAAATAATTAAATATTCTGGTGATATATTTCAAAGAGTAGAAAATTAAAGTGTTTCACATTAAACAAAAATTAGTGTCAACAAGCACTTTCTTACATCTTCCAAAAATTGTCACTCAAAAAAAGGGAATTTTCCAAATATTTTCCTCCTTAAAAATTAAATTTCCAAAACCTTTTCCTCCTTAATCCTAGATCAGTGCCCTCATCACAAGACCATCTTGCTCCTCAGGAATGAACATGATAGGAAAAGCAAACTGCATCAATAAAATTGTTCAGAATGGTGCTGGCACAGCAAAGGGAGCTGTGGGCATTTTGTGGGTTGCAGAAGTGAGTCTGGATGGTCTTTGTGGTTTGTGCACATACGTAAACTGGTGGGAGTCCACAGATCTGGCTTTTCCTTCTGGCTCTCCCAGAAGTTTGTGGTGCAGTTTTGGACAATTTCCCATCCACAAGCCATTCCTCAGTTTCTCCATCCTTTAAGGGTTACCATATTCCCTTTCTTATGCATCTGAGAAGTTTTCTGGGCTCCTGAGGGTGGGGAGAACAACCAAACTCAACAGACTCTGAGCTCCATGAGGAACTGCATCCACATTACTTGCTGGGGAAAGCTAAGTATTAAAACCATGTCTTATCAGCATCTAAAACAAGAGACTGAACCAGCCAGACCTGCAGCTATACATGCAGGAACCCAAGGTAGAAACATGCCATACATAGTTTAGCTACAAGACAGATTGTCCCCCAAAGAGGACCTTCTCCTCAGCTTTCCACAAAGCACCACTGGTTTCCATGAGATGTGATGCCCCAGGGAGACGGGGCGGTGGACAGAGAAGAAACCTGCTTAATATGCTACAGCAAGGGAAATGGCATGTAAATCAAAGCTGTCATCCCTTTCCTGACCTGCACTGCAGCACATACTTCTGTCCAAAAGTATGTTTATACTGGAAAACAGATATATGTCCAGATTGCAAATATATAAGTGAAAGAGTAGGAAAGGGAGCCAATACTTCTTCACTTCAGACCCTGGTATCTGAATTATCCTAGGTTTTATACCTGGGATAAAAATACCTATATATGTAAGTACAAATACACACATACTTGTACAGTCACAGATGTGAAAGGATGGCTGAGATCATTGAGAAGATGGCTGTCCTGCTGCCAGAGGCAGTTTGGTTTCAGTCCTGCACTTCAAACATCGCAACCATCACGTAGATGTCCCTCCAGAGCATTCAGCCAAGCAGAGCCAGCTTGCAACCAGCAAATTTAACTCCCAGCACCCCATCATTGCCACTTTGAGCTGACTTCCTTCAAAGCTATCCAGGTGTCCATAGTCCATGTGTCATTGCACTTCTGTCATCTGGCTCCAGGCAAAGGCACTCTGGGGTCCCTGCTCTGCAATGGTCCACCAGTGCTCTGGGTTATGAGAGTTTTTATGCCAGAAGCAGTGCCAGGTCTGATCTGGTTGTGGACCTAACCAGAGGTAAACAAGAGTGTCTGCTATATTCAGTGGGTCTCAGTCTCATGTACTTGGAGTCTGTGTTGGATAGCAGAGTGGGGGACCTAAACGTAGGCTGGTCATTAAGCAGCAGCTGGCTTAGGTGCATGGATTGGCTCAAATGAACTTTAAGCTAGCTCCTCTGGGGCAAATGCCAGAGTGTTAACAGACTGTAAGAGCTAATGCTCACCAGTACTGGGTCTTCCAGGGGACAGACTGCTCCTGGAAGGTGGTCACAACGCTACTACAGCCAGAAGAGTTTCAGCTGAGGGATATTTACTGATGCCTGGTTACACAACACCTTGTGCTTCCTTGGCCTAGGTCAAGTCATGCAACAGGGAATGACACCTTCTAGTGAGGCTCCTTTGAAAGCAGGGCTTCATAAACAAGCATGCACTCAGTGAAACGCTTGCTCCTGCTTTGCGATTCCCCTATATCTGACAATACCAGTAACTAAAAGAGATTAAAAGAAAAAATTAAAAAGGGAAGGACAGGCCGGTGTGTGAGAAAGCCCAAAGAGAGCACCAAGCATGTGACTCCTGCTCAATATGTGAACTTTAATGGGTCTGCCTTGGTTAATTACTGTATTAGCATGCCTCAACAGCACATCACCACTGCTAAGCCCTTCCTGGCTGCTGGGATGTTTTGTGATCCACTATTGGGCCCATCAGACAGGAGCAATGGGTGGGACAGAAAAGAGAGCTCCCATTTTCCAAAGGAGAGGGATCTGCCCATTGGAAAGCTCCAGAGGCTGTGGACAGCCGCAGTCAAGGATAAAGAGCTGTAGTCTGGAAGGAGTTCCTGCAGGAGTGAACTCACACACTGTAAAGCAGCAAGTGCTTAAGGCCAGACCCCATAAATCCACTAAATTAGATGCTGGTGACATTATAGACCTGTTTTGTTAGTTTTTCCAGCTGAGCTGCAGACCACAGAAAATGATTTATACTCCAAGAGCTGGGATGATGGGGGAAGGGAGGGCAGGATAGAGGGAAGGGGGCAAAGGGGAGTAACTCTTAGCATTTAAATTTCTAATAAATTCCTTTCTTCAGGAAGGAGAAGAAAAAGAATAGAGAAACTTGTTCCTGGTGCTGCGAAGGTAAAAATTACAAATTGGAGGTGAAGTGGAACAAGAAAGAGAGATATAAAAATCTTGCTTCCAAGCTTGCATCTGGAGGGGAGTGGAAGGAGTAGGGCACAAACTGTGGCAAGGATGAGGTAAAGGGGAGGGGAAAATGTGGACCCAGAGTTCACCACATGCATGACACACCTGGTGGGAAGGCTTGCCGGAACATTACACAGAGCTCTTCAGCTTCTGATACAGACTTAGCAGAAGAGATCTTTGAGAACACAACCGAAATGCTGCTTCCTCTTTCTCGAAAAGTAGGTGCCAGTGCCTCTATGGCTGACATGGGGAGCTAAGGTGGATGGCTTCGCTAGAAAACCAAACTGTATGTGAGAGTAACTGTCTATATGAGGAAAAACTTGAGAAACCTGTCTGAAAACTCTTGCTTTTCTGTATTTACCTGGGTTTTGATGGATAATGAAGACTTATCCAAGGGTCATCCATAGCCGAGACTAAGCGAAATCATTCCCTGTACGTGTTACCAGCCATGTGGTAACAGAGATGTATCTCATCCAAAACCAGGTGAAATGATTAGTCCTTCAAGACCTGCAGCACTTTCCCAAAACAGTCACCTGCAGAGGGAGAGTGTTCCGCAGCAGTAAGATTCACTGAGCTGTGAGTCAGAAGCGGTCGGGTCTTTTATTGACTGCTACTGAGTAGGTTATTTAACTAACTGACTAAAACCTGGCACATGTTTCCTCCATCAAATTTAAAAATCAAGAATGATCACAAATTTTCCCTTCCAACTAGTCCGTGATAGAGCTTCTGTGGGCTTTTTTTAGCTAAAGAAACTCTTGCACTTTTCTGAAAGGATCTTTTCCTGTGAACTGAAAACAAACAAAGTAAAGAATGTTTAATCTTGGACCAAAACAATTTTAATCTTAATTTTTAACTAAAAAATAGAAATATCTTTTGCTGTTAAATGACTAAAAGTATATTTTCTTCAAAATATTCCTTTAATCGCAATGGAAACTTCTCACAGAGCTTTTTTACTCCCTCAACGCCTGTTTATGGATCTAGACAGAAATCCCACATTACATTAGATGACGGTGGTACCCAAATGCAGTTCATCACTCCATAGCTTAAATAGTCTTAAATAGGTCAAATACACCATACCCTAAACATTTCTCTACCCTAACTCAACTGCTGATATTGAAAGTGATGAGAGTCAAACCTTGCCCTGTATGAACCTCAGTTCTTGACCATTAAGACTATTACTGACAGCAGCAGCTTGAATTTACCACTCACTGCTTACCCCAAGCATCATAGTAACTGTAAATAAAATGTTATTTTTCAAACAGACAGACAAAAGGAGTCTTGCTGCCTTCCCATTTGACAAGGAAAACAGAAACATAAGACAAGCAACTTTTTTCTCTATCAGAAAGTTTGTGGAAGAGACAGGAGTTGTATCTAGTTCAGGTTCTGAGATATATAATTGAAAAAGCAGGTCCAAGCTGAAATGTCAATCTTTTAGTTGAAAGATGTGCACCACATAGATGATAGAGACAAACGTTTATGGAGAAAAGCCACCTCTCTTTCACCTTACTTTGGAAGTAAGAACTGTAAGTTTCCATAGGAAAGAAATCTGGGTCATTTCACAGAGACGCAGCATTTTTTTTGTCCCAGAGAAGTTCCATATAAATAAAACTTTCTCCAGGTTATTGCAATGGTGCTGCACTGATCACTACTGTTTAGTCTGGACTTCCTGCTAATGACACAGCTTTGATGAACATTTGGGAGGGGATTAAGCCCAGGTGTCTAGAGATGAGCTACTCCACGTAGATTCCCTTAATAACTGACAAAGATAAACGAGCAATGAGTAATGAGCGTGTCTCTTCTCATCCAGTTCTTATTCGTATTTAAGGATGGCATGGGCCACATCCATGGACTCTAACTCATCCTGGAGCTCCATTAACATGGAAGGAAACAGGTTATCAGTGTGGATGTAGATGTCTGTTTTTAATCAGATAAATTTCGTGGCAGAAGACTGATCTTCACAGTTGCACACAGGGAAGGTGTACAGAGGACAGTCCTATGAGGTACACAGAGAAATGGAAGACAGCAAGTCTATCAGGCCAGAGTGATTAAATCACACAGCTACTGCCTTTGCTCATGCAGTTGTGATAACCACACATAAAGCTTTGAACAGCAAGATATAGTCCTTCTGACAGCAAAAAAATATGCTTGAATAACAAGGGAGAAAAAAAAATAGCTGAAACTAGATTTGAAACATTTTCTTTTCTTGACTGCCATTTTGACATGTGAAGAAAAGAGAACCACATTAAAATGAAAGGAAATAGTTTCCCCTCTGTTTTTTGTAAATATCCTAATGGAACATGTTGACCTGATTTCAAAGATTTTGACGAGCCCATGTTGTGACGTGAGTGGCGGGTTGCCCAGCAATGCCAACCCATACAAGGAAGCAGGCAGGATCCTGCATTTGAAATGGCTTTGGGTAAAAAATAAGAGCTGTATTCTGCAAGTAGTCCAGAGTCAATGGGAGATTTAGAGATCAAAGAGAAAGCATTAGCCTTTATGAGGTGCAATATTTAGTACCAACGTTTAAGGACTGAAATATCTTTTCAAATATGGCTCTTAACTATTATTTACTTAGTGATTTATAGCTCAGTTCACCATGCAGCGAAAATGTCTGTTTTTACTGTGACCAACTAAAGTACGTCTGGGTGTCTCTGGTTTCCTCATCCTCACCTCTTCTCATCTTTGTTTCTTATATTGGATCTTCTTTTTATGCCTCTCTCCCTGCAGTAAGTCCAATGTCCACATGGGTTTCACACCCACCTCTACTGCCATTGCATCCACCAGAGTCACGAGTGTCAATAGAGTTAACATCAGTGTGACCTTCCAGGGCTTTCAAGCTAAAATTTGGATAAGACACCTATGGAAAAGAGGAGGGATGATCTTTCAGAGAAGAAATTTCAGGATCTCTTGAAATTTACTATCATCAAAGTATCAGCTTGTTGAGAAGCTTATCACAGCAGCCATGGACTTTAAAAATATAAACCCAGAAGGATGGATCTACTCTGTGGGATTTGTGACAGCCCACAGTGAAAGCTTAGGCCCACAGAAGGACTATAAAAACACAGGAATGGGACAAGGTAAAGGTGTTACCTGATAGTACAGGTGGAAACACCCTGTGTTTTTACAGCTGGAGGACCAACGTACTAGAACATTTCCCTGGGTTTGACGCATTGTTCAAATCTAGTAATTGCACAACTGCTATGTAGGCAGCATGGCTTCATTATATTTTTGAAGACCCATCTTTGCTGTTAGAAAAAGTTTTTTCCAGGTCTATGCCAGAGCGTTAAAGGAGGGAAAAGAATTTACACCGTGTGTGTGTGTAAGAGTAGATTTTGCTGAAAGGAAGTGTGAATTTAAAGCATTTTTCTAAGCAGGTTGTTCCCATCTCCTCCCCCAGCTTGCTCCAAGGCAGTGCTAATTCCCGCATCCTGGGAACATTAGGTCAATTGTTTGTCAAATTACCCAGGTGAGTTCACACTTTCAATGAGCACACTTTCACCTGAGGCTGCAGCTGGGGTCTGGACAGGTCCTTGCTGTTCCCTATTTGTATCCACCTAGGCATTGTTCCGTGGAGCGTTTTCCTTTGGAGGAGGTGGGCAACCCACCACAAATCCTTGGGAAAGACTGACCTCTTCTGGGAAGCCGAAACACAGCCGATGCTGCTGCTCAGGGAACCTGAAACCAGCCATTGTGCCCTGGAATTTCCCCCGGTCATTCTGGGCAGCAAACTCTTGGCACTGGCTGCTGAAGATTTTGAATTATTTTTCTAGAGATGCTTTCTCAAAGATGCTTTCTGCTTGTTGGCTGTTTAAGCCTCAAAGGGTTGCAGGCTTACACTAATTTTATACTCTCCCTCACACTTATTTTTAAGTTCAGTGAATTTTTCTCAACCCATTCAACTCTATATCATCCTCCAGCTTCTCCTTTCTGCTTCTTCCTTAATATTTTATCCCTTTTCCTGATGCTTAGCTTTGGTCATAATCCCAAAGCCATAGGTGTTTCCATTAAAATGATCACTCCTTTTAGCATGTTGACACTTTATTGCCTGTGACTTCTGGGAGATCCCTGCATTAATTGCATCTGCATCACCCAGAGTTATGTCAAGATGTAAATACAGATTCTTGAAATAATAGTTATAATAGTATAGTTAGTATGTGCACTGGTCTTTCATTTGGGTGGAGTGCTGCACTGTGCAGTGCAGTGGTATGCACGTTATTTATTTATTCCCTGGTATCCTGAGTGTTTGCTTCTCTTCTCCAGGTAACAGGCCACAGCAACCCTCCCAGGCATTTGTAAAGGGTGTCAGATGATCAGGAAACCATCTTGACTGTAGCTTAAAGATTCAGCTCCAATAAGTAATTTGCTAATTAAGACATAACATGTCAAGATGCTGATAATCCCTTCTGCAAGGTGCTATGTTTCCCTCAGCATATTAATGCTGGAGCACCTTCCCGTAGTCTGGCATCAACAGTGCTAACATTTGACACCTTCCAAAATACGGTGTTTTACTTCAGCCTCCAAGGTGCCAGTCCTGCCAGGGATGACTGGCTGAAGCTGACCAGCTGGAGCCACACGTCCCATGGTTTATTCTTGTGCTGCCAAGATGTGCCAGTCACCAGGACAGCCTGACCTGGGATATGGCTGCGGGATGCTGTGGGTTTTGTGTGCATGTCATAGAATCATAGAACAGTTTGGGTTGGAAGGGACCTTTAAAGGTCATCCTGTCCAACTCCTCTGCAATGAGCAGGGACTTCTTCAACTGGACCAGGTTGCTCAAAGCCACATCCAACCTGGCCTTGAATGTCTCCAGGGATGGGCATTTAATACCCCTCTTGGGCAACCTGTGCCATGATGCTATGTCATCAGGGCCCTGGCCACACCAATGTTAATTGTCCTTACCAGCCACATTTGGGACATCCATCCCAGATCAGGCTGACCAGGAACAGGTGCTTGAGTTTATATCGCAGGCTAATGGGTGGAGGGTGTGTAGATGGTCAGGTTGATTAAGGTCCAATGGTGCATGCCTGCCTTGAGACATGTGTCGTACAGACCATGCAAATCTAAGCAGGGATTTTTAGGAGAGATGCAGTCTCTTTGCAGATCTGACTTTACAGGCCTGGCCGCCAGAGTCATATAATCATAGAATCATTTAGGTTGGAAAAAACGCTTAATAACATCAAGTCCAACTGCTAACCTAACACTACCAAGTGTTAGAAGGACATCTGAAAAATAAAAGTTTCCCCTTAGCTTGCAGAACCACCTGATATTTGCACTCTAATATAATTAACAGTAACTTTCCAAGCGCTGTGTAAATTCTCAGTCATAGCTTAGACAATTCTTTACACTTAGACAACTTTTTAAGAGCCCAGATTTTACACATCTACTCTGTTTCGTTGTCCCTGTTGAAAACAAACTATGTAGGCACATAAGATTCTGGTTCTGGTGTGCACTACTGTGAGCAGCACCAGTTTGCAGAGGAGACTTTGGAAAAACCTGTGACCTGCTAAGGCCTGACCCAGGGCTCTCATAAAGATTGCTTCAAACTTGAGATTTAATAAAACCTTTTGATCTACTCATATTTAGTGATGAAATGCCTAGTTTTTCTGGCCAGATAAAAGTCCAGCCCTTGAATCTTGTTACATTACTGTGTTAGTGTGCTCAATGGTCTACTTTTATAATGTGTGGAAAAGCATTTCCTTTTATTATGTTTATATTTCCCCATCTTTTTATTTATGGTCACTGTATTGCCAAGGTGTCTTTGCCATGGGTCAAGGTGCTAGTGGTGCATACGTATATACATACAGGCCAAATTATGGTCCTGCCCACAGGAACTCACCCATTACTCCAGCTGTCCCTGTCAGCTCTCAAACCCATTGAGAAGACCATTAGCTTCAATTGATATTTTTGGCCACATGAGGAATTATCATCCACTGAAATCAAAAGTCAGAGAGAGAGAGAGGACTTTGCAGTTGACTCAAGGTGAATAAGAAGGTACTGAACTGCCCAGTCCAGTCTGTATGATCCATGCCCTCTAGGAACTCAGTGAATTCCAGTAGCATTTGCCAAAGACCCTCAGAGGTTACAGGGGATGGGATGGGATAAGTGACCAATATTTGCCTGTATGGAGAACAAACATCCAAGCGAAGTAAGTCTTTCCAGGCCAGGGTTATTGATATTAAAACCACAGAACTTAATTAAAAATAAAGGTAATTAAAGCCAGATGCAAGAAAGCTTCCTCCCCCCCCCACCCCCCCGCATACCATGTTATAGATTCATAGCATGACTCACGGGGAGAGAGCAGTAAGTCAAGGTGACTGGGAACATTCAAGGAGCGATTATCTGGGATCATTAGTGGGGCTGGTGGGCGGCAGCTGTAAACTGGGAACAGGTCCTGATGAGGTGCATGGCCTTTAACTCCTCTGGTATGTAATGAGAACTGTAAATCTCCCCATTACAGGCAGCAGTGATGCGGGTGTATTCAGCCAGCAGCCTTCCTTTAATCTCTTCATGACATCAAGAGAAGAGGAAGGGGACCATTGCTACAGGACCTGAGAGACCTGATCCTCTCGAAATGGGTGAAACTACCCATTTTCATATGACAATTATATGCAGTGATGTGAAGGCTGAAAAGTCAAGTTCTGGTCCAAATAGCTTTGGTATGAAGCTTGAGGAACTGCACAGGTTTCCAGGGATTTACACCTCTCAGAGCAGAGCCTGGAGTTGCGTATTTAAAATCCCTGAGCTTGTCCACAGCTATTTTCTTTCCTTTCCGTATACATCTGAGCATTTCAGAGAGGACAGAAGACTGGATGTTGATATGGTACCAAAATAGTGATCTGATCTGTGGTGATCCATGTATGAAACCCAAGGCTAAGACGACCTCTACATATTATGAGTCCCCTGACACATCCTAACAGCAGGTTATTGCATGAGCTGGAGCAACTTGTGTCCTTTCTCTGTGCCTTAGTGTCCCTCACTGTAAATTAGAGCTACTCACACGCTCCAGAAGACGATTAATTTTGAAAAATAATTATGACTTGTTTAATTTACCCTAATATTGAATTAATATTTAACTAATATAAAATTAAACAACTCAGGGAAGAAAAACGAGGTGGTATGAAGCAGCCAGGAGGCTATAGCTGCTCTGAGTCAGGAATTGCCCACAGAGACTTCACAGTCTACCTCCCTGAGCTATCGCAGCTGAAAGATGTATTTTCCTTCTTGAAGATGCTGGTTTTGGTGCTCATACAATCATTTCCCAGCTCATTTCTGTCCAAATGAATTGGATTAATTTATGCAGATAGCCTCAGCTCACTTGTCAGGAACAGCTGAAGATGTGCTAACACAACCACTGCCATTCACTGGGCTGGAGACAAGACTTTCCACTTGCCTCCAGCCACCAAGAATTTTAACAGTTCAAAATCCAAAATCTGAGGTCTTCTGACATTCCCCAGCTCTCCTGGACAACTATCCCTGAACATGCCTGGTTTCTGCTTCTGGCATTAAGAACACTCATGTACTGCAAAGAGATTGCCTACAAATCATTGGCTTCAAATGGACCACATCTCTGAAAGGAATTTCCACAGCTTTTCTGGGCACCAGTCACAAGGTTATTAGCCATCTGCAAATCCAGACTGATTATGAGCTCACCACCTCGCTGGACTATCTCGTATTGCAACTGTTTAAATTTCAGACTCAGTTTTTCCCACTTCTGGAGTTGTATATGTTCCCCAGTGACTATCTCCACTAGCGATAAATCGGGAGGTTCAGTTTTGTGACTCCATGAGTTCTCTCCCTGTTCCAGTTTGCCAGATTTAAGCCAATATCAATGCTTATCTGCCCTTTCACATGTCTATTAAATATTGAGATGCTAATGTTCCCTCAGTATTGACTTCTATGCTCTAGCCTAAATAAGAAGTTGCAGTTGACCCTTGCTCCTCCAAATACTGAATTCAACTTTTCCATCTAATCTTTTTCAGTTTACATATGCGCCTCTTTCCCAAACTGAGTGAATGTTTTTGCATAAACACACTGGACTGGATAGTCAGACTTGACAAGCTTTTTATATTTTTTCAAGGGGGAAAAAAGTCTTCTCTTGATGGCCAGTTTTCTGAATATTCCCAGACATTGACAAGAACGCTGCTGTTAAGTTTTTATTATTTTCAAGCACCCTCAATTTGCAGGCTCTTTTTGTGGCTCTTCCTAGCTGGCTCAAGTCGTAATTGGTTTTCTTTATGCAAAGCTTGAGGCTATTTGTCCTGGAGTTTTAAGTCCCATTTTTATAAAGTCTCGGATGGTTTCACATTCCTTGAGCTGCACCATTCTTTCCTCCTTGAAGAACAAGCCACAGTTTCCCTTTATGGACACTAGAATGCACTGTCAGTGCCAACGTTGGCATTTTTCAGGCTGAGAAATCAGCCGATATTTATGATTTTGAGAAATGAGCATTGCAAGGTATTGTAAGGATGAGATGTGTGAATTTACAGTGACTGCAGCAAAATACTCTGTTTTTCTGAATGTGGCAGCAAGAAGTTATTTTCTCACAGTTCAAAACCTCTTTCTAGATATCAAACATTCTCTCATTTAGAGGTTTTTTCTCAAGTTCATATCATCAGCACAGCGTTTTTCTC
>NW_010160204.1:0-9217 GCF_000695765.1 Mesitornis unicolor | reverse complement strand
CCCGGAATCCACACCTGTATTTATAATTAAACCCAAACTAACCTACCATTGCTGTAGCCAAACTTCTAGCTTTACAAGTAGGCTTTGATAATTCCATACTTTAATCTGTAAAGAAATCTAATGGATATTCTACTTTTTTCCTAAAAAACTGGAACGCTTCCCTAAAAATATCTGAACCCTAAACATTATAATAATGACTGGTATAGTTAAGTTATTAGGCCAAATGTCTGAGTCTGAGAGGGTCACACTGCTAATAACTGGAGGTCCTGCTCCTTTCCTTATCCCCCCCATTCCCTCCTTGCCCGGGGAGAAGAAACACACTGTGATTTGCTGCTGCAAAGCTGCAATTGCAGTTTCCCATGTTGAGCAGTTACACTGTTTTACACCTCACAGGTTAAAAAGTCGTAGGATTATCTTTAAAACAATTGGTATTTTCATCAAGAAGAACTCAGGACTTCGGAGTTTGATGGTCACCTTTTGAGACTTTCTCAGCAATCACATGAGCTAGGAACATGCTCCTGGTTCCCAGAGTAATCTGAGGTTTTTCCCCAAATTGCCAGACTCCAAGAGTTGGGATTTTCTCAGAAAAGAACAAAAAGAAACATAAATTATTTCAAAACTTCTTTTTAAGTATGAGCAATGGTGTTTACTGCATGCTTGCTTTGTTGTCTCTGGTCTGTTTTGAATCCCAAGTGTTTGATGTGCTTAAATACTTGCTTATCTGGGAACATATGGTACCACTGATCTCTATGAGAATACCAATGCACTCATGAAGTTACATACATGCTTAGAAATGCTTTGTTGTAACAAAGATAAGGGAAAAAACTTGAGTATAAATTCTACTGTCTGAAAAATACTGCAGAGCCACCCACTCCATGCCACTCACATGTCCATTAAAACTAAAAATTTATTAGCATTTTCCATTTTTTATCCTATTTTTCCTCTGCCAAATTTCAAGAAAATTTTCCTTCAGCTTTTGCCTAATTTTTGCTTAATTTTTATATTTTTAAAAATTTTGACAGTGTTAAACTTCAGGAGTTTTTATAGATAAAGTCCTGACTTCAGGAGTATCCTTCCCACCTTCTCTTTCTAAGGAAGCTGATGCAAAAAATCTCCCAGAAATAATGGTCCCATTTCAACTGGCTATAGAGGGGTTTGGACCAGGCCAAATCCTTGGTGACAATCATGTTTCCACTAGTTGGTGAAGTTTCTAAACCAAGATTACGGGATATGGGCACCCCAACATCTTTGCAGTTCAGGATCTCAGGAGCTTGCTCATTTTTCAGTCCTGTGTGTGGATGGATTGACTTTGGATGCCTGTTGAATGTGCAAAGCAGGAATTTGACACTAAGCCGAAGACTCCCTTTCCTGAAATATTGTCCTTCCTTTACACAACGGTTTGCTTGGCCTGCAGATTTGTTCTCCTTTAACTGCAAGAAATTGAAAAGTCTTTTGGTAAATAACTTACTGTTGACTATAAATTTAACAGCGCTGTATATTGCTTGGCAAAGGGGCTGCTTTCTTCCATTCTGAACAATAACAATTATCAGGCTGCCTTTTCAGGTGTGGTATGCATATGCCTGGTGAACTCCACTCTTAGTGAAGATGCACCTCCATCTTCTTCCACGCTATGCCCTATGTCTTCCCACCTCTGTCCCATGTTGGGCAAGAGGCTAGAAAAACAGAGGTCTTACGCCTCATTTCATTTTCTTTAGACAAGGGACTCTGATTTAGCATAGTCTAGCAGGATAAAAAGATAGAAAGTGTAGCCTCAGGAATTTAGGAAGATATGCAACAAGAATGAAAATGAGGGGAACTTCTTAGGTATGGAGGAAATTTCATGTGTAAATGTAACTTTAAAAGTTGGAAGCTAACCTCTACACAGCTGGGGATCTACTCCGCAGCCATAAAGCTGGAGAAGAAAATTAGTTATAAATTAGTTATAAAAGACACAAGTCTCTGCTGGTTGGCTGTGCCTAAGATTGTATCAGATTATATCTCAAGAATTAGCAATTTGAGGCACAGTCAGACTTCTGCCCCTTCACGGAGGGTTCACTGATGTAGCTGAGGGGAAGCTGGAAAACAGAACTGTTGCACTACTCATACTCGCCAAAAGAAACTTGATGGATCTGAAGAGGAGCTTGTCTTCAGTCACAAGGCTGGATGGTTGCACCAATTTTAGTAAATTGATTGTGCCAAGGAACATACCCAGGCACTCAACTCCAAGTAAATACTAGTAAACTGTTAGAACAATCCATAGCACAGTTTTAGTCTTGTCAGCTATCACCTTCCCAAACCATTCCTGGATATTCTTTGGGACTTTATTGCAGGGACCAAACACAAAGGCAACTGGGAGGTGATAGAGCTAAATGGTACAAATGTGGATCCTTCTATACCATGGCCTCAGCACCTTGAAGCCTGGTTGTGATTGTCACGGTAGTACTACTGCCTCCAAGAGATTCAGGCTTCTGTACAACAAAGAAAACAATGGACCTGATCATAATAAAATATCCATAATTTAATTAAAGGGTGAGTCTTTCTGCCTATTCTGTTAAGCTGATTAAAGTAGGCTGCTGAAATTGGTGGGAATAGATGCCAGTGCAAGTGTGACCGTGTCATGCAGACACATTGGAATAGGCCACTGGGCTGAAGAAAACATCTCCTCCTGTCAGCCTCTGACCAGTACATTCCTGCCAAGCATTTCTGTTCACTGCAAGTCATAAAGCTAAACAAGATCTGAAAACATCAATAAACTAGATTAAAATATACTTCTGGATAAAAGCAACATGAAAGACAGAAAGGAAGGAACATTCTGCTTGTAAGAACCCATTAAAAAGAATAGAACTATTCAGGACAAATTGTTGGGAGATAAAGCACTATAAATTGTATAGAGAGGAAAAGAAAAAGTGAAAAGGGATTGACTGTTACTGGTTTCCTTCAGTTCAAGAACCAGAGGGAATCAAACTAAATCAGCAAGCAGCATGTCCACTGCTTGAACCAACTTTGAAACACCTTATCACAAGAGTATGTGGATGCCTATAGCCAGCATGATTCAAAAAGCAGATTTATCCACAGCTTTTAAACAGGGATACTACCTCTGGACATGAATTACTGGAAGGCAAAGCATTATCTGGGAGATGAGCAATGCATACCTGCCTTGCTGTTACATTCCCCCCTCTAGGAATCAACTGATGCCTCAGGTAAGGAGTGTCTTTGGGCTGGCCCAGTGTGGCCATTCCTATGGTCAAACATGGACCTGGGGAGGGAAACCTATTCCAGTGGCTGACCTGGTAAGTGAATTGCCAGTCACTGTCTCTTCATCCCGCTTCTTTCCACCCCACCAGACATGAAGCCTCTCACTCAGCCAACCCTCGTGTTCCCTGCTCCCTCATTTCCAACTTGAGCAGCTCTCCACTTAAGTGACTCCATCTAGCAGAAGCAGCTAACTGGTATAATCTTTAATTTTGCCCACTACCTGTATGTGGGTCCTAGGTGCCAAGAAAATCCCTTGGAACTACATCTGCTGCTGCTATGTCATCCAGCAGGATCCTCCCTCAGACAAACCCTCAGCATGGCACTTCCACCAAACCCATCACTGCTCCGGCCCTCATAACACACCCACAAGGTCCTTTCCCTGTTAAGTGATCCAGTGCACCAGATGCATCACTGCTGTATCAGATATGGGACTTGGCATGATCATCGAATCACAGTGTCACAGAACAGAGGTGATATCTCTGCTCTGGAAATGAATGGATCCGGTCATCGACAAAAGCTGAAGCAATCAGAGTTTCCACAGTCTTCTGAGCTGCTGCCTTGAGGTGCCTTCCCAAAGAATCCTGCTCAGTTCCCATTCGCTCTAGGTCCTCAATTTCTCCATCTGCAGAAGGGATAGAGAGCATCTTATCTGCTGAAAAGCACAAGGGACTTTAGCAGGGTCTGAAGTCTGTGAAAAGAAGAATTGGGGCCTTCTGTGTTTGCTGATGAGGTTCATCTTGGCAGCCTTAAGGGGAAAAGCTCCCTAAACCATTAGCTCTCCATTGAGCTATCCAGCCTTCCATGCAAAGCTGTTTTATTTGGAAAACGTGAGCACTTGTGGCAAACTGTATTTACAATTTAACTTTTTGTTGTTGTTGTTCCGGCTGATGTGAAAAACCTTGGCTTTACAATGCAGGTTTAATAAAGTCTGTTAAAAGGCTAAATATAGCAACTCCCTTTTGGAATTTCTTCCTTTTCTTTTTTTAATTGATTCTTTCTTAGAGGTAAAACTTTTAATGCAATGGCGAAATATCAGGAGTAATTAGATTAAGTAGGGGGGGCAGCTGTTGATTTTTTTTTGAGAGAGCTATAAACCAGAAATGAAACAAAACTTACTTTATATTTGTAGACAAGTGTGTGCGTGTTTATATATTTCTCTAATACCTGCCAGTTTTGCTCTTTTTTCTTCTTTCAAAGCACTATAAGCAATAACACTGTGGATGATAGAACCTTTTCTGTTTATTCTTGTTTTCTTTCCAATAATGAATAAGCTCGAAGGGCATTATTTTAACTAGGCTCTTGTAATCCTTTAACGGGGCTTGTTGAAAATAAGACCCAGCACTACCAGACACCATGCAGCAAAAAGCTGCTTAGTGCCAAACTCCTTGGCACTGGAGAAGCTGGGAATTGAAGGATTTTTCCTCCTATTCTGTGTTTGAATATGGACCTTCCTGGGTCCCAAAGAGGGTCAGAGTCTGGGCAACACATGAAAATTTGTCCCTGTCCTCAAAGAGTGACCAGGATA
Source organism: Mesitornis unicolor (assembly GCF_000695765.1). NCBI lineage: Eukaryota > Metazoa > Chordata > Aves > Mesitornithiformes > Mesitornithidae > Mesitornis > Mesitornis unicolor. The sequence continues at coordinate 4,437 of NW_010160204.1, read as the reverse complement.
GCACTTTGTATCTCTCTCAGTTGAATGCACTGCCTCCGGGATGGGCTGAGCCTTAAGGGATTGGAAGCTCTTCATGCCTTAGGGTTGGTATTATTGCATAAAATCATAAATGATGTGGCAATCTCAGCTCCTGTTGAAAAAAAAGAGAGGTGCCCTAGTTCTGATGGTCATGGAGAAACACTTGAAAGCACGAGCTCTAAAAGCTCCAAAACCAGAAAGAAACTAAGAGAACACCAAACTTGCTATTAATGAAGATCTTAAGAGGGTTTAAGGCAATCTTGCTATTGTTTTGTTAAAGGAGAGAAAGGAGGATCCCACTCAGTCTCAAGCTCAAGATCTGCATCTCAGCAGCTCTCTGTGGTGTCCTTTGCTGTCCAACCTGGGCCAGGACATTTTGCCTTTGTTTCAGCTCTCTCACAGACCCTGCTCCAGTGCCTTTTCTGCCTATGCCAGCCAGCACTCTCCCAAAAACAACTTACCATTCACCAGGACATGTTGCCCTGAGTCAGGAGTTGTTCCTAACAGGCTGTGTGAATGTGGCTCTCCCGTTTGGGCATGTGGATGGAAAGGATGAGGTGTCCCAGGACTCAGAGCCAGGTGGTCCCTTGCCCCCTTAATGTGCTAATATAGCAGCAGTCCAAGCTTTTAGAGTAAAAGTAAAGAGCGTCTTCTTTTCCAGGCAAACTCAAAGGAAATTTAGCTGTTTATGCTCCAAAGGAACCAGTAGACAATGCCCTCAATGGTAGACTCCACAGCACTACAGAGGAGTATAAAGAGTTTCAGTCTAAATAGGCTTTTCAAAAGGACATGAGAGAATGGCTCTGGGATATATGATATGGGAAGGAATAAATGAACTAACCTGTCTTTTTCTGAACTTTCCTATCAAAAAGGTGCTTGAAAGTAAAATGCAGTGTCTGATGCAGCCATCCTCATTCCTTTATCTGGTTCTTCAACCTACTCAGTCCTCCTGTTCATCTAAAAGAGGCTTCTGCCCCTCACTACCTCAAATTAGGCTTGACTGACCCCATGTTAGCATTTGTCTTTGTCAAGGCTGCCTTATCTCACACTTCCTACTGCTCTGGTCTTCAGCAGAATTCACACTGCAGAGCTACTTCTCCCCAACTCTGCTTCTTAGCTTCCTCAATTCAACCTATATATCTATTTCTCTTCTAATTTTACCAATGAAAACCATTGCATTAGGAGATGTTTCTTGGCAGGTTGTGTGTAGAAAAGGAGGCAGACAGGGAGTCCTTTAGCTTCTTTCTTCCAGGTGCAGTATGGCAACAGCTTGTCAAGTGATTGAGAATGTCCCCCTTGAAACAGCCCATTGCATCTCTAGTGATGAGATTTTGAAAGCAGACTAAGGTCATATAAAATCCAACTAGTCAGAAACATTGGGAAATAGGAACAGCAGGGCTTTAAAACCTCTTTCTCACCTGCCATCACTTCAAGGAGCCCTAAAACCACAGAATCATAGAATTATTTGGTTAGAAAAGACCTTTAAGGTCATCGAGTTCAACCATAACCTGTCCACTACTAAACCATCTCTCTAAACACCTCATCTGCCTGTCTTTTAAATGCCCCCAAAGATGGTGACTCCACCACTTCCCTAGGCTGGCCATTGCAGTGTCTGATAACCCTTTTAGTGAAGACAATTTTTTCCCAATATGTAATCTAAACCTCCTTTTGCATTTTTCATGGCTTTGTGATGCAGAGTGAGTGCAGATCAGAGGATCTGTACTGTAATTCTTAGAGTCTGTCCCCTCAAAGGACAGCAGAACCACCCCTATATCACCGATCCATGCTGCACACCCGCTGCCCCTTACAGGCAGTGCTGGCCTGGTGATAGATCTCTGTCCTGAGGGAAGGAAGGACACTAGAGCTCAAGGGGGAAGTGCTTGCCTGTGGAGTGGAAAGGTGGTTAATCTGGTGAGGAAGATAGAGCAAATAATTGCCAAGGTGAGGACACAGCACTTCACCTCAGCCTGCTTGTGTGCAAAAGGAAGGTAGCTCTGGCACAGAGATACCGCTGGCTTTTCATCAGCGGTCATTGCAGCCCAGGGGAGAAGCATGCAGAAAAGCACACAGCTTGTCCAATGACTCTGAAAAGTCCTATGAAGGTTTCTCTTCCTGGGGGTGTTGGGCTTTCTTCAACTCCTTGCCCTTTTGCTGGGGGTAGTATTTCCCTCTGCAGCTACTCTCAGCCCTGTCATAGCCCCAGAAACACTGGGAAAGACGACTGGCAGGGAGAAAGGAAGAACTACTCATCTTTATATTTCTCTATCATTTCTTCTGGTCCTTTGTAGTTCATCAAGCAGAAGTTTTCTCTGGATCAAAAAAAGGTTAAAAAAATTGGTAGAGATGACTAAATTAAGCAAAAATGTTAAAGAAGGGTTAAGAGCATCCACAGAGTGGACTTGCACTAGATTGTCTAGACTATTTCTCTTGATTGCAGGAACATCTCCAGTGTGGATTTGCCCCTTCTCAACAACTCTAATGATAGCTAGCTGATCTACTTCCTATGATCATGGAGGTTTATCACCTCCAATATTTTGTACATGAGCAAAACATCAAAACTTGCCCTTGCCTTGGTACTGCCTTGATCGTGGCTCTGGGTACTGCCCTACCTAGGGAGCTGAGACCCCCTTCTGGACCTCTAAAACCAAAAGAAAAGCATCCCTGATTGCCGGATGAAGTCCTCAATTAATCACATCACACAAGCATACAAGGAATGTAGAAACAGCTTTTGCAAAATTGAGATAAGCTCCTCTCATTGCTTCCTTTTTGCCAGTGAGTTCATCGGAGTGCTTACCTTTTCCATTCACATCTGAAGAGCCCAGTGGGGAAAATGACAAACTGGAGGAGCTACCTGCATGCACCTGGGAAAAACAAACAGAGCCTGGAGATAAGAGAAAGTGGGAGAACAGAGAGATAAGGAAACGAACCAAACACTCCTCCCTCCTCTTTTCTTCCTGTCCATTTCCTCCCGGGAGCAGCAGAGTTCACAACACTCTACTCTCCAGCCTGCACTTCAAGTGCAAGGTGTTAGGCATTAATTTCCCAATGGATTTCTGTTATTCATGTCAGCAAAGTCAGGTTTCCCATGCCTTCTAGAGACATCAGCCCTGATAGCCTGAACACCCATGTTATCATTCAGTGCTGAAGCTGAAGAGTCTCAGGTCTGTAGGCTTCTTAGGCAGGTGATGATGCCAAGGGAATTTTGGGCATCAGGAACACATTGGATCCTGATTTCCAGCAGGAAATCTGACTAAATCAGTCTCTAAGGCAAAGGTGGACCAAGAGGCAAACCATGCTGCCCAAAGTGGTTCTTCAACCTAATCTTAAGTCTCTACACAAGGTTGACCATCACTCTTACTCCAAAGTGGACTTAAAAAGGTCACAGTGATGGGTAAGAATTGGCAGGGAGATGACCCGGGTACTTCTACACCTCCAGAAATCTTCCAGCTGGTTGACTCCAATCCAGAGTGACGAGGTGGATTGGCTCCTCCATCATCCAAATCTGCTCTCCCACCCCTGTTTGAAAATCATGACCTTTGGGACCAGAAAGCGCAATGACAGCAAAATTGGCGAGTCCAGCTGTCTACAGAAGGGAGTGAGCTTGGCCTCCTTGCACGTCTGGAAATGAAGCTGTTTATACAGGGGGACGGGAAGGGAGAGCTGCCATGTATAAGGTCTAAAATCGATCACTCACATTAACATAGCGTGCTACAGAATAATGAGGGTCCTGCTAACAAAGATGATATAAATAAAGCAATGTTAGCTGCTTCACTTCAGAACAAAATATTTTCCCCTAGGACAGAGCTTATAGTCACAGGAATTACCAGAAAGCATTCTCACTTCTGTACAAGGGTGATTTACTCCAGTTACTAAATATACACAGGTATAAATTTGTCAGAATTAGACAAGAATAAAAGGAAAGATGGCCTTATGGTTAAAGTGCTGGAATGGGAATATGAGGATTAGGAAATCTTGTTGGATATTCAGCTAATCATATCACTTGCTATTTATACTGCCACATTCCAGATCATGCAGATCCATGCACATGCATAAAACCCCATGTTTTTCTCCTCATTTACACAATGGGCTTACTAGTTCTACCTTCTTTGTGTAGACTGCTTTTTCTGTGGGGCAAGGAATATTATTACAAGCTAAACAACCCAATTCTATTGTGTGCTGGCTGAGGAGATCATTTTAATTCTGGTGACTTTTCTTCTAGTTTTCAGGAAACAAATATATTTTTAAAAGGATGTTTTTATGGACCAATATCTTTGCTGCGGCTTAAAGGGGTTCTTTAATATAACTGGTAATTTAGCCATGGGGCTAAAGTTGCAGGAGTTTTGGAAGAGATCTAAGGACTACAGAAGAGTTCAACCAATGCGATGTAGATCAGCTCACAGAATCACAGAATCACAGAAC
>NW_010160203.1:0-2270 GCF_000695765.1 Mesitornis unicolor | reverse complement strand
TGAGTTGTCCTTTAAATACACTCCACAAAGATGTCTTGGAATAATTTAACTTCCTTGACAGATGTCCTTTCCCAGCTAATTCATTTGTCTTTCTTACAGGTTCTCAGTTAGACCTCACAAGAAATTGTGCCGAAAGGAGACCAGGAATTTCACAGCTTCAAGGCTGGATTTGCTGATTGCAGTTTGCGCATTGCCTCACGTTGTGTACTCACAACCAAAATCTAATAAAGCTCTAAATGTTGAACTTGTACTTGCATGTTAACCTTAACAAGAAACTGCAAGTTCAGTAAAGAGTGTGAAGACCATGCAACTGGCTCAGGGCCACGTGGTTTCCTGTTTATGAATTTTACCTGCTTGCTAACTTTGTTTAAAAGGCAACTGTGCTTGCTTGTTTATTAAATTTCTGTCTTATCAGAGGCAAAAAGATTACATTGAAGAGGTTCAATTCTTAGCTATAATCAAAAGAAGGAATAAAATATACTCTTTAAGAGGAAAGCAATGCCAGATGGTATGTAGCTGCAATAACACAAGCACCCTAAACAAGTGCTCTTCAATTTCCGGGCTTGGGTTTGAATTGAACCTGTTCCTAAAATTATGACTGTCTTCTTTTGAACAGTAAGATGATTTATAGTGCTTCATTTAACGCTAAAGAGTCTCCAGAAACAAACATTTGCAATGGAAACACTTGAAAAATCAGCTGATATATCAGAGAAATTTGCTTGGCTGCTTTGGTGGTAGACCCAGACAAAATTTCCAACCCATCTTGACATGGGACCAGAAATCCATGCTACTTCCTTGGTCATTCTGGGATTCTTTCCAACCTAGGCCATGCCAGTACAAATATACAATACTACGACAGAGAGTTGGAAAAGATCTTTTACTTTAGATGTGGATCATGTGTTACCTGCACTTCCTGATTTAAAGAGTATGGGTGTGGGGCAGGAACCAAACCAGCTACCCAAGTGATTTTTTCAGACTTGACAGTCAGCTATAACACTGAATTAGCAGGAATACCACAGATTAAATTCTAATGAGAGTGAAGTAAGCAAGACATTTGGGAAGTCATGCTTTCAGAAAAGCCAATTCATGTAGTGTAAGGAACAGAAGTGATCTGACTTGTTGAATATCATGCAGAAATGTAAATCAAATATAAATAATATATAGGCTCTTAATTCTTTAGCTATACTTTTTTTATAGAGTGTGGCAGTACATCACCTGAATAAAGCCTACATAAACTTAGGAGTTTTTATAAATAATAAAGTTTATTTCATAATGAATATAATTATTCCAGTCTGTGCTGCTTGACCTCATTTCCAGCTCACTTCATAGGGTTTTTTTGGCACCTCAAAAAAGATACACATGGAACAAACCAGTGCGTACTGATCTTACTACCAGTGCACATCAAATTGTTAACAACAGGACATAATGAAGATGTTGAAGAAATTAGAACATAACAATGGAAGTGAGTCAGACGATGTGGGAAACAGGATGCGAGAGATGAAGGCAGCAGAAAACATTAAACTATTGAAACCACAGCAATAAATCGGCTGAGTTTGGAGAAATCTTAGCAAGTCTGAAAGAAACCTCAGTAAAAGAGTAATGAATGTATTCAGATTTCAGTTGGATTCACAGTCTCACATGAGTTTCTGATGTTGTTCATTGCAGCATCAACTACAGAAACATTCGCATTGTAATGTCAGGGTACTCAGACTGTGAGTTGTTAGGGACATTGATGCCCAGTGACCAACTGAAGGCTCTTAAATTATTCTTTGCCTTGTTAGTCACCTCAGAGTCACCACTTCTAGTAGAAACATAGGCATACTAGTCTCTTCTCTCATTCCAAGAACATCTGTGAAAGGGAAGATAATAAAAAGCCTTGAATAAGTTAGCATATCTGGTATGCACATCTCATAGGAAAAGTAAAAATAAAAAGAGAAGAACTAACCATGTTTATTTAGTCCTTGCTGTATCTCATAACACATTACAATGGTATAGATTGTATTTCACAAAATATCTTCAGTGAATGAAATCTAGCACCCTTCACAGGCAAAACATGTGTAAATAAGCACAGGAAAACAAAGGCAGTTTTCAGGGTCCTGAATGATGACTTTGATGTGTTTCGAATTTTGAAAGAAGTGTTTGTCCAGAGGAAGATGTAGGCTGGACAGATGTAATGCAGCTGTGAATTTCCAGGGAAGCTTGATGCATTGCAGTTTTAGACTGGAGAGGAGTACAAGGCGGTGCCACAGAGATCAAGATTAAAGGTCTTA
>NW_010160202.1:0-5688 GCF_000695765.1 Mesitornis unicolor | reverse complement strand
GCTTCACGAACAAAAGCTGTAACCGAATGACATGCCGAGCATTTCTCTGACAGAATCGTTGCTACTTTTGCTGTTAGCTAGGCAACCCGTGGCTGAGGAGGAGAACTCGTACCGGCCGCTGCCAGACTCCGGGGTCCGGTGCTCACCGCCCACTGGCCGCTGTTCGATTTCAGCTGCCAGCTTCTTCCGAGACACCTCCCGGCCAGCCAGCCAGCCAGCCAGCCAGGGCCTCCAGGCCGTGCTAGCCAGTGAAAGGAGACGAGATGTCGAAGTCCTCCAGACAAGCAGCCCTCACAACCCCCCCGCAGACGTTTGTCTCAGTTCTTCAGTACCTATCTCAACACCGCACTGCGAGCTCGCAGTGGAGCCCTGGCTACACCAGGGAGCGCTCCAGCTCTCTGAGCAAGACGGAAGCAATAACACAAGAAAAACTGACACGACAGGGAAAATACACGCAAGCGGCGGAGGAAGCCGCCGTCTTGACTCGACTTGCGCATGTGCGGTGGGGTTGTTTTTCACAAAGCTGTGAGCTGACAGTGTGCGGGTAGCTGTCTTTGTAAGAGGTTTGTAGAGTTGGGTGGCTGTGCTGTTGCTGTTTGCCTCCCTCTCTCCCTTCTTTCTTCTCTCGGTAGTTCTGATGAAGCGTTTGTAGGCAGAGGCGTTGTTCAGTATGAAGTGAAGATACCATTTTGTGTAAGACCTTGTCTTTTTTTTTTTTTCTTCCTCCTTACAGTATATTTTTATACACTTTGTTATAAAATATGGTGCTGGGGAAGGTGAAGAGTTTGACAATAAGATTTGACTGTCTCAATGACAGCAATATCCCTGTCTATTCTAGCGGGCACACAGTCTCAGGAAGGGTCAGTTTAGAAGTTACTGGGGAAATTAAAATAAAATATCTTAAAATTCATGCAAGAGGATATGCAAAAGTACGTTGGACTGAATCTAGAAATGCTGGATCTAACACTGCCTATACACAAAATTACACTGAAGAAGTAGAGTATTTTAACCATAAGGATGTTCTACTCGGGCACGAAAGAGGTAAGTTTTTCACTTATTCGTTCACTACATGCAGATATTTCTCCAGAAACAGACACATCTTTGCATCGTCTTGGTTTATCCATTTTTAATGTGCAGTCTCATAAACTTCACTATTTCTAAAGATGAGAAAATGCGGGTTACATTTTTGGGTTTTATTTTTGATTATTTGAATGTTTACTTAAAATTTAAACTGTATTGAGGTGCATTTTCAAAGTACTTGCAAACAAGACTTTCTTTAAAATACTTGCCTTTTACTAGTCTTTTCATAAGGTTTTGCATTTTTAATGCAGTTTTTTGATATGAAATGTCATTTTTTTTTCTTGGTGATATTAGCAGGATTTGTTTCTCTATGGGGAAAATAACTGTTAAATCAAAACCAGATATGCAGTAAATTACTTTCTTGGTAGCAACCTATCGAATTGTAGTTAAAACATAACACTATACTCTTTGGCACGTAATAGAAACCAGTCTGACTTTCAGACTGATGTTCGATAATTTTTAAGGTTGGTTCATTGTTGGTCGGTAAAAAATTCCCTGTAGTTTGCTTTGACACGCTGTCACCACCCCACCTGTAATTTTTCATCTCTTTCTTTGTTCTAAACTAGTGTACTTGTAAATTACCCTAATTTCTTTTATTCAACTCTTCTATGGGAGACCCAAATGTAAAAATCTGTCTGAAAGGCCAAATAAGAGGTCATGGTTGTACAAGTTCTGGATTCTGTATTCAGTGAAACCCTGGTCTGTTAAGCCCCTGTAGAAATGGAAAAGTGCCCTGCAAATTCCCTTACTTTGGGTATAGAAATGGGGAATTACATTGTGAGCGGGACTGTGGATCTTAAGTTTTGCTAATCTATTGTTCGCATCGTTATGTTGTGAAAGTATAAGGGACTCTAAGCTTGTTTTTTTTCTGAAATTTCCACCCTTTGTTAGAAGCGGTTCAATCCTGTTTGGGACCGGTCCTGGGAAGAAGGGAGGGAGTATTCCTTCTCACCGCAGATTGGTTGCACACGTCAGGTGGTGGCGATGACTTAATTCCTAGCACAAGAAAAAATTAAAACTGATTACATAATTTAGGTCGGATGTTTTGGTATATTGTTTTGGCGGTGTGGTTTTGTTTGTTTGTTTTTAAATATGCAGCATATTTACTGCAGAGATCCTCTTCAGTAAAATGCAATTTTTAAATAAGTTCAAACTATAGACTGCACTGAGCCTTTTAAGCACTTTTGAAGTAAATGCTGTAGCAGAGTGGAGTTGCTGTTGATTTTAATTGTTATTTTGATCCAAGCAAGCATGGGTCATTCATGAGGTGGCTTTGTAGCTCAAATGTTCTTTATACTGCCGCCTTTGAACTTATAATCTCGTGAAAGTTCATTCACCTCTAGTTTGCAGGTGATAGGAATGTGCAATCATGCATGATTCGTTCATAGCAGGATGTATGCTTGCAAGTAGGAGAGTTACCCCATGCTTCTGTTTGCTTAAGCAGCAGCAATTACTTTGCATGTGGACTGTAGATCCAAATGTTGACCCTGATAGTGGGTGCTTGGTTTTGGCTGGGAAGGGAACAAAAGGTGGCAAAAGGACAGATGTGACGTGTTCCGACACCAGAAGTGTGACAGGGTGCGCACGGCTGCATGTACGGTATGTAAAAACTTATGCAGTTGTCCCGGGACACTGTTGACCCTTCTCTCAGCTGCAATGGCAGGACGGGGAACACATACCGCACGGAGTAGAGTTTAACTCGACACCTCGTACCCTAGCACAGTCCGGAAGGCTGCTCCCTGTCCCCGCCTTGTCATTGGCCTGCTGGGGTTTGTTAGTCTGTTGCTAAGGCGATGCCAGCCGCTGATTTATAGGGGGCTGGGACGTGTGGGAAGAGCGAGGCTGAAGGAGCAGGTTCTCTTGCCCTGTGCTGGGGGCGGGGTGAACGGGCTTTGGTCACCCCGAGGTCAGCCCTGTGCGGGGTTGGGGGCGCTCCGAACCCTGCTTTCCTGAGGAGTTAGCAGAGTACACACGGTGGGGGAGGGTACTAGCTGTGAAGTGAGGAGTACAAGTTAACCTTGCTGGGAAAGCGGGTGTTGGGATGTTTGAATTCAGCAGTTACTGCTTTCTCCCTTGCCGCCTGCCCTTCCCCCTCTCCGGTTATGGATCCTATCGTGGACTTAGTAGGATGCTGCACTGCGAAGGGGAGAGTGCTGTCACCCTAGTCACACCTTGGGAGTGGGGCCTGCCTAGCAATGTCGGCATTGACAGCTTAGAGGGCACTATGCATTTCTTGGGAAAGCCCATCTCTGGGGACAGACAGAAGCATTCAAGCTCCTGCTGTGCACGTCCACTGGGCCAGCAAGGGGCTGTGTGCAGGGGTGGCCATTGGGATGCATGGCCCTGCAGTCTCTCATATTCCTCAGTCTGTTGTCTTTCCCCTCCCACACCCTGGGCCAGCACTACTGCTTATCAGTAATGGTCAGCACATGCTCCTGAGAGAAGTGCAGGACTGGGGTGTTACATTGCACATAGTGCAGGGCAGGCCGAGGCAAGCCAGCAGCATAGCCCTGTGGTATGTGGAGACCTGATGGTGAGGCATAGATGGTGCTCCTCCCTCTCTCCTTGCCTCTGCTGTAGTCAGGCTAGGCTGTGAGCAAAGTTGCTAAGCAAATGTGGTGAGATGTAATGTATATGAGTGTCTGGCAGGGGATCTGCTTGTACCTGTTTAGACCAGTCCTGTCCTGCTCTAGCCTAGTCTGTGACTGACAGCTCAGTACTTACCAGTTGTGCTACTGCTGCTCAGGTTCAATGGGACTGCTGATCTGGCAGGAAGGAAGTGAAGAAGGGATGAAAAAACTTATGTGCAAGGAAAATGTTTTTATTTTTTTATTAAAACCAAACAAAATGCTCCAGGTGTTTTTTAACCAAAAAAGCACTGTATGCATTGTTTTGCTCTTTCAGTGTATTTAAGATTCTTATTTCATGACATTACATGCTGAGGAGGCACTTGTGTAAATAGTGTTCTAGTGTTTTTATATTTTTGCATAGGTTTGTTTCAGCATTTCTGGTGCACTAAAGGAATTGGAACATCAGCATTTTTATAGGAAAATGGGAGCGAAAAAAAATAATCTTAAAATGTACCAACGTTCCTTCATGATGTTTCAGACTATTAACAATAGATTGTCTTTTGCATAGTCCCACTATATGTGTTTTTATTATCCCAACTCTTTTGTATATGAGAAGCTCAGTTATTTTCTCTAAATACCTTTCTATTTTGTTGGAATCTGCATATTTCTGTTTTCATGGTAATTATATCAGAACAAACAACAAATTTGTTGGAGCATTTAAAGCAACACAAGGAATCATGACTATAAACCAAGGTCAGCTTGCTTTTTGAAATTGACAGGTTTGGGTCTTTGCTATCCAAGCAAAATCGAGCTAAATGTTGAGTTTCTGATTAGCTCTAAACAGCATTAATTTGACAGCTTACTACCTTTTGTGCCCTTGAATTTGTTTGGTGCTTTCTAGGTGATGCTTGTGCACTTTTTAAAAAATCAATATTGCTTCCTAGGCAGGACGTGGAAGTTGAATTACTAAATTTAATCTATTATTGTAGCAGACTTAATACTAAGATCACTTAATACTATTAGAGAGCTCTATTTCATTTTAAGTTTTAACTAGAAATCATATTGAAAAGCAGTTTATATTACAGATATTTCATAGAATGATAGAATGGTTTGGGTTGGAAGGGACCTTAAAGATCATCTACTTCCAACCTCCCTGCCATGGGCAGGGACACCTCCCACTAGACCAGGTTGCTGAAAGCCCCATCCAACCTGGCTTTGAACACTACCAGGGAGAGGGCATCCACAAGGGCCATCCACAACTTCCCTGGGCAACCTGTTCTAGTGTTTCACCGTCCTCACAGTAAAGGACTTCTTCCTAATATCTAGTCTAAATCTACCCTCTTCCAGTTTAAAACTATTACCCCACATTCTATTGCTACCTGTCCTTGTGAAAAAGTCCCTTCCCAGTTTTCATGTAGGACCCCCTTCAAGAACCAGAAGACTGCAATAAGGTCTCCCTGGAGCCTTTTCTTTTCCAGGCTGACCAGTCCCAACTCTTTCAGCCTGCCCTCTTAGGGAAGGTGCTCCAGCCCTCTGATCATCTTTGTGGCCCTCCTCTGGACCCACTCCAGCAATTTAATGCCCTTTTTGTGTTGGGGACTCCAAAGCTGGATGCAGTATTCCAGGTGAGGTCTCACCAGAGCAGAGTAGAGGGGCAGAATCACCTCCCTCAATCTGCTGGCCACACTTCTTTTGATGCAGCCCAGGATGCAGTTGGCCTTCTGGGCTGGAGATGCGCATTGGTGACTTACGTCCAGCTTTTCATCTACACGTACCCCCAAGTCTTTTTCCTCAGGGCTGCTTTCCAGCACATCATCTCCTAGCCTGTATTGATAAAAGGATTGTCCCAACCCAGATGCAGAACCCTGCACTTGGCCTTGTTGAACCTCATGAGGTTCACCTGGGCCCACTTCTCCAGCTTGTCCAGGTCCCTCTGGATGGCATCCCTTCCCTCTGGCACATTAACCTCACCACTCAGCTTGGTATCGTCAGCAGACTTTCTGAGGCTGCACTCAGTCCCGCTGTCAATATCATTAAT
>NW_010160201.1:5563-5961 GCF_000695765.1 Mesitornis unicolor | reverse complement strand
CCGCGCCGCCTGGGCCGATTACCTGCTGGTACGGGGGGGTCCCGTGGTGGGGGGACACATGGGTGACCCCCCCATGGGTGCAGCGGTGACTGACGGCACCCGTCGGGTGTTTTGGGGTGCAGTTCCTGGACGCTGACAACGTCCTGACCAACCCCAACACCCTGGGGCTGCTGATGGCCGAGAACAAGACGGTGGTGGCCCCCATGCTGGACTCGCGCGCCGCGTACTCCAACTTCTGGTGCGGGATGACGGCGCAGGTGAGGGCGGGTGGCACATCCCTTGGGTGTCACGTCCCTTGGGTGCCAGGTGCTCTGGGTGCTGGGTGTCCTGGGTGCCAGGTCATTTGGGTGCCAGGTCATTTGGGTGCCAGGTCCCTGGGCACTGGGTCTTCCAGGGGC
>NW_010160201.1:2022-5494 GCF_000695765.1 Mesitornis unicolor | reverse complement strand
GGTCATTGTGGTGCCAGGGCTCCTGGGTGCCAGGTCCTTGAGCACTGGGTCTTCCAGGTGCCAGATGCCCTGGGTGCTGGGCCCACTGGGTGGCAGGTACTATGGGTACCAGGTCCCTTAGGTGCCACATCCCGTGGGTGTCACATCCCCTGGGTGCCAGGTCCTTGAGCACTGGGTCTTCCAGGTGCCAGGTCCTCTGGGTGCCAGATGCCCTGGGTGCTGGGTCCTCCATGTCCCATGGGTGCTGGGCCCCCTGGGTGCCAGGTTGACGCTGACAACGTCCTGACCAACCCCAACACCCTGGGGCTGCTGATGGCCGAGAACAAGACGGTGGTGGCCCCCATGCTGGACTCGCGCGCCGCGTACTCCAACTTCTGGTGCGGGATGACGGCGCAGGTGAGGGCGGGTGGCACATCCCTTGGGTGTCACGTCCCTTGGGTGCCAGGTGCTCTGGGTGCTGGGTGTCCTGGGTGCCAGGTCATTTGGGTGCCAGGTCATTTGGGTGCCAGGTCCCTGGGCACTGGGTCTTCCAGGTGCCAAGTCCTCTGGGTGCTGGGTGTCCTGGGTGCCAGGTCATTTGGGTGCCAGGTCTCCTGGGTGCCAGGTCCTTGAGCACTGGGTCTTCCAGGTGCCAGATGCCCTGGGTGCTGGGCCCACTGGGTGGCAGGTACTACGGGTACCAGGTCCCTTAGGTGCCACATCCCATGGGTGTCACATCCCTTGGGTGCCAGGTCTTTGGGCACTGGGTCTTCCAGGTGCTGTGTCCATTTGGTACCAGGTCCCTTGGGTGCCGTGTCTCTTGGGTGCCATGTCCTCTGGGTGCTGGGTGCCCTGGGTGCCAGGTCGTTTGGGTGCTAGAGGTCCCCTGGGTGCCAGGTCCTTGGGTACTGGGTCTTCCAGGTGTCGAGTCTGCTTCATGCCAGGTCCCCTGCGTGCTGGGTCCTTCATGTCCCATGGGTGCTGGGTGCTCTGGGTGGCAGGTTATTTGGGTGCCAGGTCCCCTGGGTGCCAGGTCCTTGAGCACTGGGTCTTCCAGGTGCCAGGTCCTTGGGGTGCCAGATGCCCTGGGTGCTGGGTCCCCTGGGTGCCAGGTCCCACGGGTACCAGGTCCCTTAGGTGCCACATCCTGTGGGTGTCACATCCCTTGGGTGCCAGGTTCTTGGGCACTGGGTCTTCCCAGTGTTGTGTCCTCTTGGTACCAGGTCCCCTGGGTGCTGGGTCCCATGGGTGCCATGTCCTCTGGGTGCTGGGTGCACTGGGTGCCAGGTCGTTTGGGTGCTAGGTCCCCTGGGTGCCAGGTCCTTGGGTACTGGGTCTTCCAAGTGCCAAGTCTGCTTCATGCCAGGTCCCCTGGGTGCTGGGTCTTCCATGTCCCATGGGTGCTCTGGGTGCCAGGTTATTTGGGTGCCAGGACCCTTGGGTGCCAGGTCCTTGAGCACTGGGTCTTCCAGGTGCCATGTCTGCTTGGTGCTGGGTCTCCTGGCTGCTGGGTCCTCCACATCCCCTGGGTGCCAGGTCCTGTGGGTGCTGGGTCCCCTCTGAGTGTGGTGTTCTCCAGGCACTGGGTCCTCTGTGTCCCCTGGGTGTTATTTGGGTGCCATGTCCTCTGGGTGCCAGGTTCTCCAAGCACTGGGTCCTCTGATTCCCTGGGTGCTATGTCCCTTAGGTGCCATATTCTTGGGCACTGGGTGCTCTGTTCCTTGGGTGCTAGGTCCTCTAGGTGCTGTAGCTATGTCCCATGGGTGCTGGAACCTCTGGGTGCTGCACATTCTCAGGGCACTGGGTCCCCCGTGTCCCCTAGGTGCCACATCCTTTGGTCCCGTGGCTGCTGGGTCCCCTGGGTGCTGTGTTCTCCAGACACTGCGTCCTCTGGGTACCGGATACCCTGGGTGCTACCTTCTTTGGGTGCTAGGTTTTCTGGATGCTGTGTCTTCTATGTCCCCTGGGTGCCACATTCCTTGGGTCCTCTGGGTGCCTCATTCCTCAGGTGCTGGGTCCTCTCGGTGCTGTATGCCCTGGGTGCTGGATCCTTCATGTCCCCTGGGTACCAGATCCCCTGGGTGCTGCATCCTCCACGTCCCCTGGGTGCCACCTTCCTTGGGTGCTGGGTCTCCTGGGTGCCATGTTCTCCGTGTCCCGTGTCCCCTTGTGGGTGCCAAGCAGTGGCTGGGTTATTTAGGGTGTGTTTTATGTTTTATTTAACACTCAGGGTTATTACCGGCGACCGCCCCCCTCCCTGCCGCTGCGCAAGCGGGAGCGCCGGGGCTGCTTCGCGGTGCCCATGGTGCACTCCACCTTCCTGCTGGACCTGCGCAAGGAGGCGTCGCGGGCGCTCGCCTTCTACCCCCCCCACCCCGACTACACCTGGGCCTTCGACGACATCATTGTCTTTGCCTTCTCCTGCCGGCAGGCGGGTGAGCGGCTGGGACGGCCTTGGCCTTGGGTTGGTGTTGGTGTCAGAGTTGGCCTTGGCCTCGGGTTGGTGTTGGCCTTGGCTTGGCCTTGGGATGGCCTTGGGTTGGTGTTGGTGTCAGAGTTGGCCTTGGCCTCGGGTTGGTGTTGGCCTTGGCTTGGCCTTGGGTTGGCCTTGGGCTGGTGTTGGTGTTAGAGTTGGCCTTGGCCTTGGGATGGCCTTGGGTTGGTGTTGGCCTTAGTCTGGCGTTGACAGTTGGCTTGGGGTTGGCTTTGGGTTGGCCTTGAGCTGGTGTTGGCCTTGGTCTTGGTCTTGGGCTGGCATTGGCATTGGCTTGGCCTTGGCCTTGGGTTGGCCTTGGGCTGACCTTGGCTTGGCCTTGGGATGGCATTGGCTTGGGTTGGTCTTGGCCTTGGCTTGGCATTGACCTTGGGCTGGTGTTGGTGTCAGAGTTGGCCTTGGCCTTGGCCTCAGGTTGGTGTTGGCCTTGGCTTGGCCTTGGGATGGCATTGGCTTGGGTTGGTCTTGGCCTTGGCTTGGCATTGACCTTGGGCTGGTGTTGGTGTTAGAGTTGGCCTTGGCCTTGGGTTGGTGTTGGCCTTGGGCTGGCGTTGGCGTTGGCCTTGGCCTTGGGTTGGTGTTGGCCTTAGGCTGGCGGTGACATTGGCCTTGGGTTGGTGTCAGTGTTAGAGTTGGCCTTGGGTTGGTGTTGGCCTTGGGTTGGTGTTGGCCTTGGGCTGGCGTTGGCCTTGGGCTGGCGTTGATGTTGGGTTGACGTTGGGTTGGCCTTGGCTTGGGCTGGTGTTGGCTTTGGGTTGACCTTGTGCTGGCCTTGGCCTTGGGTTGGCCTTGACCTTGGGCTGGTGTTGATGTTGGCTTGGGGTTGGCTTTGGATTGACCTTGGGCTGGTGTTGGCCTTGGGTTGGTGTTGGTGTTAGAGTTGGCTTTGGCCTGGCATCATCTTTGGGTTGACCTTGGGCTGGCCTTTTGGGCTGGTGTTGGTGTTGGCTTGGGGTTGGCTTTGGGTTGGCCTTGGGCTGGGGGTGGCCTTGGTCTTGG
>NW_010160201.1:0-1638 GCF_000695765.1 Mesitornis unicolor | reverse complement strand
TGACAGTGGGCTTGGGTTGGTGTAAGTGTTCGATTTGGCCTTGGGCTGGTGTTGGCCTTGGGCTGGTGTTGGTGTTGGCCTTGGCTTTGGGTTGGCATTGGCTTGGCCTTGGGCTTGGGCTGGCATTGGCTTGGGATTGGCTTTGGGTTGGTCTTGGGCTGGCCTTGGCTTGGCGTTGGCCTTGGGTTGGTCTTGGCTGGGCCTTGGCCTGGTGTCGATGTTGGCTTTGGGTTGGCATTGGCCTTGGCCTTGGGCTGGTGTTGGCCTTAGGCTGGCATTGACATTGGCTTGGGATTGGCTTTGGGTTGACCTTGGGCTGGTGTTGGCCTTGACCTTGGACTGGACTTGACCTTGGGTTCGTGTTGGCCTTGGGTCGGTCTTGGCTGGGCCTTGGCCTGGTGTCGATGTTGGCTTTGGGTTGGCGTTGGCTTGGGGCTGACCTCGGCCTTGGGTCGACCTTGGGGTGGTGTTGGCCTTGGCCTTGGGTTGGTTTTAGCTTTAGGCCTTGACCTCAGCTTCAGCTTTAACTTCAAGGCAGTGTTCAGTTCAGCCCCGCTTAACTTCAACTCCAGCCTGGCTTTAACTTCAGTCCAGCGTAGCTTAAACTCCATCCTGACCTTGGTCTTGGGCTTGTGTTGGTGTTGGTGTTGGCTTGGGGTTGGCATTGGCTTGGCCTTGGGCTTGGTCTTGGGCAGGTGTTGGTGTTGGCCTTGGCTTTGGGTTGGCATTGGCTTGGCCTTGACCTTGGTCTTGGGCTGGCGTTGGCGTTGGCGTTGGCTTTGGGTTGGCTTTGGGTTGGCCTTGGGCTGGTGTTGGCCTTGGGCTGGTGTTGGTGTTGGCCTTGGCTTTGGGTTGGCATTGGCTTGGCCTTGGGCTTGGGCTGGCATTGGCTTGGGATTGGCTTTGGGTTGGTCTTGGGGTGGCCTTGGCTTGGCGTTGGCCTTGGGTTGGTCTTGGCTGGGCCTTGGCCTGGTGTCGATGTTGGCTTTGGGTTGGCATTGGCCTTGGCCTTGGGCTGGTGTTGGCCTTAGGCTGGCATTGACATTGGCTTGGGATTGGCTTTGGGTTGACCTTGGGCTGGTGTTGGCCTTGACCTTGGACTGGACTTGATGGACTGGGCTTGACCTTGGGTTCGTGTTGGCCTTGGGTCGGTCTTGGCTGGGCCTTGGCCTGGTGTCGATGTTGGCTTTGGGTTGGCGTTGGCTTGGGGCTGACCTCGGCCTTGGGTCGACCTTGGGCTGGTGTTGGCCTTGGCCTTGGGTTGGTTTTAGCTTTAGGCCTTGACCTCAGCTTCAGCTTTAACTTCAAGGCAGTGTTCAGTTCAGCCCCGCTTAACTTCAACTCCAGCCTGGCTTTAACTTCAGTCCAGCGTAGCTTAAACTCCATCCTGTTCGGCCCAGTTTACGTTCAGCCCCGTCCCGTTGGGTCTCCCCAGGGGTGCAGATGTTCGTGTCCAACCGGGAGCAGTTTGGGTTCCTGCCGGTGCCGCTGCGCTCCCACAGCTCCCTGCAGGACGAGGCCGAGAGCTTCCTGCACGTCCAGCTGGAGATCATGGGTGGGAGACGGGGCAGGGACTGCACTGGGGGACTGGGGTGGAGCTGGGGGGACTGGGGTGGAACTGGGGTGGAGCTGGAGGGG
>NW_010160200.1:57092-70203 GCF_000695765.1 Mesitornis unicolor | reverse complement strand
ACAGAGGGGTTTGGCTTGGGTCTCCCTTGGCAGATTTCTTGGTCCTAACTCCCTCACCTCTTGTTGCCCTATCAGCGACCGGGGTGTGCTTCGGTGGCGCCCGGTGGTAAATTCAGCTTGGAGAGCGGAGCCTTTTTGGGAAAGCTACCTGCTGCCCGCCAGCGAAAGGAGGAACGGGCTGGAAACTAATAGTCCCCGCTCCTTCTCCTCCTGCCCCAAAGCTGCCTGAGGAATTTCCCCATGTGCAGCAGTCTAAATAGACTGGCTGTGCTTACATAAAGGCTCCAGAGATGGGCTTTCTGCTCCTGCTACTGAGCGCTTGTGTGATCTTAAACACATGGCTTTTGTCACCAGTGCCTTTTTCCCCAAATGCTCATCTTGCCAACATGTCATCTCATCCGCACGTGCCCGAATCCTCCATGCCTGCATCTCCAGAGCAGCTGGGTGGATGTGTTGCCAGTCAGAACATGGTGAATATTTCATCCTTGTGCCACACTCTCTCTTGCTTTTGGGGGAAGAGGGAGATGAGAGAGGCAGTTCTCCAGGTTCTCATATTTGGTGAACTTATCAATTTTTCCTTTTGTCGTGGTTTATACAGTGGCTATATCACTTGATGCCTTCTCCCCACGTGGGAGATTTGTGAGTTGAAAATAGAAAATATATCTAATAAAATAATAATTTATTATAATAAACTAATGTTAATACCAGTTATAATGTAAAATGCATGGAGTTATACTCAGCCAATATTGTGGGGGAATAGGCCTCAGGGTTTAGGATGGTAAACAAGTCCCTCTCGAGATGAAAGAAGGAGCAGGAGGGAGAAGAGGCAGAGGAGGAAGAAGGACCTTCTCCACCAAACTCCCCAATTTATAGTGAATGTGACATTGATAGTGTGAATAGTGTTAATTGGTCAGCCTGGGGTCACCTTGAGGTTGACTCCCCTAGGTTTCCATTCCCCCCAGCCTCTGCATCTGTTTATCTCAAGACCTTGAAGACCTTGAGCACTATGGCAACTTGCATACCAGTATTAGCTGAAACCTATAACAGAGTTTTATCATCTTTGTTCCCATGAAGACAGAGTGTTGTAGTCCTTACAAAATTGCAGTTTTCCTCAACAGAAAACTGACTCTCAAATTCTGTCCCACTAAACCAGGACACCTTTATATTCTCATAGATAAGGTCTCCAAAGATGAGGTGTTAACATGGGAAAGGAAAAGAGATGGGAGGAGGTAAGGCATGGTAGTGCCGAAAGGAATCGCAAAGGAGGAGGATGGGCTTATTTTCCCATAGAGCAGAAGAAAGTGATGTAGGAGAGAAAGGAGATGAATTTATCAGAACACAGTAAAGTGCCTACCTTTGCTGTCAAGGGGAGGGGTAGGCTGAACTGAGGGGGTAACAGAGAAGGAGTTGCCTTTAGGGCGTTCAAATAGTAACACCTTATAGTTTCCAGAGCCAATAATATATTTTGTTGGTTGCTTTATGCCATTGCTTTTCCACATCAGAAATTTATTTCCTTTCCATTTTGACAGATGCTAAATTGGCTCTTTTCTGTGTCCATGTTTTTAGTGAGGGAATAGAAATGTTTGGCCACAAGCTGGATGGGAAGAGTAGTAATTTTTTTCCTTTTTTTTCCTTACCAACTACTATCTGTGCTTATCAGATACAGTCAGTAACCAGCTCCTTGCAAGTATGCAAAGACACCAGTTGACTAGAAAGGAACAAAGTCTGTCATGGAAACTTTGGAGTATTTTGTTTTTAGACAGGAAGCAGAGGGTGAGTGAGGTAAAGATTGCAGGTCTACCTGGAGGCTGGAGTTGTATCAGAAAGATGAAATGGATTTGGATACCAAGGTCTTGTCTGTCATTTCCACTTGAAGACCCAGAGAAAAGCTGAAATACTGAAAGAGAGGAGAAAGTGCTGGTGATGGTTTATGAAGGAATTAATGCTGCATTCACTGCATGTGCCATGTATTCTCTCCATTTTCAACTGCTAAAACAAAGAGTTAATTCCAGTGTGTAGTAACTACCAGTGCAGCAAACAGTGCCTCTCTTTGAATTAACTAAACTGGTATAAGAGGATGCCTTGTTTTGGGTGTTAAGAGCAGATGCTGTTCCTTTAGGTTTTGGTTTAGACCAGTGAGGCACATCCAAGGTGCCATGGAAATCGAAGAGGATTTTTGCCATGTAAATGGTCCTCCAGAGACTGCAATGTAGGCATGAACTCCATAAATGTGACCAGGCTTGTTTTTTCTTACTCAAATCTCACGCAAGTGGGATTACTTTTAAAGTGAACCATTTTATTTAACTGCCTTAATTATATGAAACAGTGTAACTGCAGGTGTACTACCTGTATTCCTCACTCGAGGGAATGCGGCCCTGGGATGGGCTGATAAATGCTGCCCTGTATCTGTGCAGGCGGGCCCATGGCTTGGTAGCACAGCAGCCATGTCAGATGCCACTTGAGCTGTCACCCTCACGATGTGGTTTGCCAAGCGAGTGCGATGAGAAGCATTAAGTCTGGGGGGTGATGTTTGCTGCCCTGAGAGTGCTGGGAAATGAAGAAGCGTTAAAGAGCTGGAGGGGACGTTTGGAAATATGGGGCAAGCATCTCGAGAAGGAGACAATTTGAGGAGAAAGGGACAAATGAAATAAGAGAGACAGAAACTGTCAGAGTAAGTGAGCACTGGAGGGAGCTGATTAACGAAAGGAAGTGACAGGGACAAAGTGGCAATGAAAAAAAATCAGCACAGAGGAAAGCAGATTGTGGGCAAAGGTTGCCTGAGAGACTGGGAAAACGCAACACATGCATAGGAAATAAAACGGTAAGGACATCCAAGAAAATACAAAAAGAAACGGGAGCAGATGATCTTTGAAGCTGTTCCAATTAGTTTTTCTAGTCACTGAGATTTTCTGGGCCTTACCTACCTGCTGTGTATGGGAAGCTCTCATTGAATTTGTTAGGGGCATCCTAGAGGCCAGTTTATCCTGTCAGGTAGGATGACAGAGGAGAAACTTTTCATTAGGGTCTTTCTGCTCCTGTACAGTATGAATATGGATTCATAGTTGTTTGTCATTGAGTACCTTGGCTTCAGGAGTGAGAACTGTATCGAGATAGACTATTTCTGTATGTTTCTTACTATGAGATACAGGCAATCACAGTCCACTGGACACCAGCAGAGCTTTCTGTTTGCTGTGTCTGTGTGAGTTTTTCGAGTCCTGATTTCCAATCTTTTGAGCACACTCAAATTTTTGTAGGGAAGGAGTTAATGAAATAGTGTCAGAATAATACCTGGGAGCTCATCATTACTGGCATGAGATGAATTGGTCACTGGGTCAGATAACTGACTTAAGCTTAACTACCAGAAAGGCACCAAGATGGAAGAGAGAAGAAGTACCACTTGAGGTTGGCTTGTCCTCTGCCAGCCCTGCTTTTCTGCGTGAAAAAAAGGAGATCATTGTTTTAACAGAAATCTCTTCTGATACGTTTCTACCTGCTGGTGGATTTTGTTAGGGCAGAACAGAATTAACTCTCCTTTCAGAAAAGGAATGCTAACTTCAGCTAAGTTCGGTGAATTAGTCCAGATGAAACAGTGATTTGTGTGACTGCAAAATAAGGAGGGGACAATGAACTGTACTAAACAACACAGTTTAAGTAAGTGGGATTTTTTTTTAATCTGTTGCCCTACCAAGTGCATAGAAATGAGATTAGAGTCATCGAAATGTGCACTTTAACAGTTTGAATTTCAGGTAAGAGTAGCTATTATGGCACAAAAGTTATAAAGCTTCAAAGCTATTTTCACTGTCACTTTCAGTTGAACACACTCAGCAGGCAGTGTCTCTTATGTCAGCGTTTTAAAATCTTAATTTGTAGTCACCAAGCTATAGTATTTACATGGTAATGAATGTTTTCATTTTTGATGCATATTAAAAATTGTCAGTTGTCATGACCTGATTAAAATTATTATGTGGTTTCCATCTCCTAGAAAGAGCAATTGATTTGTCTGTCTACCATATCAATCCTTATCAAGTAGTAGAGAATCATGCTTATATAGCTGAACAGAAAAATTAAAAGTGTCACACATGAGTGCAGTTTTTAGAGTAGTGGGGATAGTTATTCCAGTAAAATAGATGCAGATTATGAGGATAATAAAGTAATCTAGGGTGTTTTCTGTTGTTGTTGTGTTGCCCTTTTTCTGCTCCTTCTCCAATGTGCAACACGTTAGTTTATCAGAGGAAGAGATAAGCCACAGGAGTGACTTCCTCTGCCGCTCCCTTTTCCACATCGGAAACCAGCAGGATTACAAGGGAGTGACTTAGTCAAATCTGATTCACAGATTCTTTTTTTTTATTTTATTGAGTGTCAGTGAAGGTGCCAAGCTGTGAGCTTTGGGAACTAAAACTCCTTGCGCCTGTAACTAGACCTGGTGCTCACTTACACCATGGGAACCAATGTGTTGCAGGACCTGTATCGTGAAAATCGAGGAACTGAGCTGATTTCAGGGCTGTGCTGGCAGGAAATTGGCTGTAGCTTAGAGTTTCATATATTGTGTTGTGGGGGAGGAGGAGGAGGAAATGAAGAAGGACGTTTAAAGCAACCTTTAGATAACAGCCTTGCCAGGTTGCCCAGTTTTTGGCAGAGATGGCCATGTTCTCTCTGAAGGATGCATCTGTTCGCTAGTTCATGGGTACAGAATCTCCACCAAATTATGCAGGCACCTTTCTGTGAGTATATTGCTTTGGTTTGACAGTAGGCTTTAAGGGGTTGGGGAAAGATGGATTTATACTCGAGTGCTTTTGGAGGTGAACTATAGATCCCGGTGAGTTTTACTTTTTCATCAGTTTGAGCCTATCAGGACTTCTGTTTGTAAATAAACAAACAAAGTCAAGGGAAAAGAAGCAGGCTTGAATTAATCACCAGCAAGTACATTGTCCCCAGATTACACAGGAAAAAAGTACATCAACTTGGTAATGGAGTAGCCCATTCATGCACATAGGTGTGGGAAAGTTAAACCTCCGGGCACCAAAGCCATCAGCAGTCATTCACCAAATTTAGCTCAGAGTGGAAAAGTTTAGGAGGCTTTCCTGCCTCCAAAACAGCCTGTGTTTTATTGGAACAGGCGGAAGGGACCCTCGTCAGTTGAAAACCTTCTTGTTTCAGAGCAAGTGGAACCCTAATGATGCTGTGTGGACTGTGGCAATGGTGGGGTTTTGTCCTCACCCTCCATCTCTTGGGGTTTCATCTGTTTTCCATGGGTGGCTGCACACTGCTGTAGGAGTTTCTGAAGAGACAGGAGAAGGGACAGCAGCTGTTGGGAACCACTGGTAATGTTTTGTGAGAAACTGAAAATGAAGGGACCACGAGGTGCAGAAAAGCCTTAGAGGAGAGATGGCCATATTGAATAACTTTGTTTAAAATGGACTGTTTATTTTCAGTCAGAGGAGCACTTCAGCAATGCCTGAGGCATTGCAGCTGACTTGGTTGGTAATGTAAGAGCAAAGCGGGTGCCATAGCAGGCTCTGCTGAAGGGGGATAGTATCAGCCCAGGCAGCAGTAGAGGAAGGGGAGAGAGGAGCCATATGGTGAGAAAACATCGCCCTAAATGTATGGACCGAGGAGTGGGTAGAGCTGTACCTGTGGCTTGATTGGGCTGCGGCTCTGTGCTGTTTGTCGAGGGAAAGGAGATTTTAATGTCAAACCACCCTGCGTTATAGTATCTTAAAATTGGAATCCTTTGTTTGACCCGCTGCCTGTTTGAGTCGTGAATCACTGTTTCTTCTGGTCGTTAGTGAAACAAAACTTAATTTGGCCTGGGCACTGCAGAGATGAAATGTGATTGGTAATGCTGTATGCATTCACTTCGGATGACTTTATAAATCCCAGATGAAATAATTTTGCTTCGTTCCAGCCAAGGCAGAGTGTGGCATGTGCTCTGTAACGAGAGTCAGCCTTGCTGGTTGTTGGATGGGGCCCTGCATAACCCTCATCTGAAAGAAAATAATTTCAGGAGAGCAGATTAAGTGTGGATTTTGAGCTGTTCATTTGCTTAGCTCATTAATTGTTTTCTTGTTTATGCTCACAGCAGAGTTTTCTTCCCCATAAAAATCCAGTTATTGTTAGGTGATGGCTTCTCTGATCACTCATCTGCTAAGAAGGGAGATGTGTAATCAGTTCTTGAACTGAAACCATATAAATATTTAAATTTTAAAAAGAGATTCTTCCTTTTGGCTATTAGCAAATGCAGATATTCACCAGACTGGACTGAAGATTGAATTTTCAATTACATAGAAACCCTTCCCTCTCAGCTGTTCTTTCTTTACTGTTTGTTACATTGATTAAATGGTAGCCATCATTCTATTGAGACAGAAAGGATGGAGGTTTTTGTGATCTTACCAATGATTTTAAATATAAACCAGCAATGCTAGAGTTGCAGGAAATCTAATGTTATCTTTTAATTTCTGTTAAAGCAACCCTTTCTTCTGTCTTTTAATTTCCAGTTGTCCATCTTTTAGTTTTCTGTTGGATGATATAATTACACTTTTGTTACAGAACAGTGTGAAATGTTGACAGTCACTGGTTTTCCATGTCAACTTGAATGTGTCCTGAAAAGTTGAATTTTTCATTCTTTTCTGGTGAGCTCTGGGTTTGAAGTGCAGTATTTTTAATAGCAATTACACAAGCGATATGCCAAGATGGCACAGTAGTGGCAGTTTTAACTAGATTCCTGGCCTGGTCCTTCATGTTTTGTAGGCAGGCAAAAGGCAGAGAGTCTGTCTGACAAGTGGGAGAACCACTGCTAACTCTTGCCTGTCGGCCACAGCCCTGCCAGGGGGTCCTTGGGCAGCCCCCCAGCCCCACTTCTGGCAAGGAAGACACCTGGGATGCTCCACAGGTTTTGAGTTTGGAGGATGCGAGGTGAGCTGGAGGGAGTTGGGGAAGGAATCTCTCCATGGGGTGACCCAGTGGAGGGAAAAGGATGGTAAATGTTTCCTGTCAACAGAATAGCCTGTTGAGCATGAACTATGGTGCTCTGAGGGTCTCCATCCTCTCCCTGGCTCCTTGGAGAGCAGCACTGTTTTTGGGGAACAGTTGATTGTGTGCTTTTGGAGGAGGCTGTCAGGGCGAAGCCCACCTCTTGGTGTGAGGAGGGAGAGGTGTCTGATGGGGTGAGAAATCTCTCCTTGGGAGTGAGAAATTGCCTCTGCGGAGAGCGAAAAAGCACTGCCAAGTGAGACCGGCATGGGGGGATGTGGAGGGGAGGGACAGGACCTGCCCCCCCTGCGAGGGAGCACCTTTTGGGGAACAGGTGAGGGAGAAGCCCAGAGGTCATGGTGAAGGAGCCTCCTGCTGCAGGGATTAGCAGTCAGCTCCCTTCTCCCAGAGCTGTCCTCCCAGGAGAATAACGTGAAAAAGCACAGCAAGGAAAGTCTGTGCAACTGAGACCTCAAGCGTTGCGGCTGCGGTTAATTAAATAGGTGACTTGTCTCTAGACAGCCCCAGACATCTGTCTCCATTCTTCACTTGTTTTTGTGCTGCGTTTCTATTTGCTTGTCCAGAGTTAAAGCCCAGAGGACCTACAGATGGTCACCATTAATTTTGTCACTTGATGCAGTTTTTTTTAAAGCTTTTTTGTCGACCTTTTAGAAACAAATGTGTTTTTAATCTTTTTATAGAGTGACTCCCTAGGGGTCTTCTGTTTGGATTTACATTTAATTTTAGACTTTAGTGGCTGGGATTTAATTTTGGTGTTTCTTTTAAGCCAAGTCTCTCTTGTAGCTGTATCAATATATATTTTTTAAATAAACTTTAAAGAATCTCTTTGCATTCCTAGTCTGGCTTCTTTGGAACTTCGGGAATCATTGCATGCCAAAACATTTTTTGTGTTTTGGATCGCATACCTGTTTTTGCATAGGTTTCTTTGTGATTGCAGGATACTGGTGTTGTGTGGGCTGAACTTGGGCTATAGGCTTTCAAAAATAAAATCTTCTGCAGGAAAATCCAACCTAGTTAATGATTTCTTAAGGAAGCCAGAGGAACACAGGCAAAAGTCAGGATCTGTGACTGGCAACTGCCTGCACAGACTCGGGATAATAGCAGAGTATCAAATCAAATGATACGGACTTTTAAACTGATAGTACAATCTCAGATTTTTTCATAGGCTTCACATTAAACATAAAGTGCCCTTTCCAAACATCTTTTAACATACTTCTTTTTGAGTTGTCTAGAAATTTTATCATAAGAAAAGCCAGTTTTGGTCTATATTACACACTTGAAAAGTGTTCTCCGAATACTTTTCTTAATACAACATTTTTTTCTCTTGTTACTTTATTTGCAGGTCAAAATTTACGTGTCTCACTCAAATTACCATCATTTTAACCATCCTGTAGAAGACAAATATGATGTCCAACAGAAGTAACCTCTCCTCCTTTCAGAACATTGGATCAGGTAATCAATTAATAAAAATGAAGTTTGTTTGTAAATGTACTGAGATTTGTTATTGATTTTGGTCCTTTAATTCTCCTGACATGTGGATAAGATCAGCGCTTTGTTCCCACTCCATGTCTAACTCCATTTACCAGCTGAAATAAGGCCACAGCTGGATACGCTGCAGCCAGCCAGCCCTCCCCCATCAGTTTAATGCCTGACTGGAATGGATATCAGTGACCCCCAGCTAAACAACTTGGGAAAGGAGGGAAAGAAAAGGAATGAGAGGAAAAGAAAACAAGAAAAAAATGGAAGAATTTCCTTCTGTATAGCTCCAGGCAGCACATACTTTTGCTCAACAGAGGAGCCGTGCACTGTGTGTTAAAGTTGCCCAAGCAAAAGCTGGGGCTGACCTGGATCCAGGATGGGTCCAGGGCACGCCGTATGGTTGAGCTCCTGGCCCCGGTCCCTATAACTGCAGACAAAGGCAGTGTCGGCCAGGATGTATAACACAGCCTGGCATGTTCGTAAAGTCTTATCCCAAGCATTACCCTAAAAATAAACAAAACAAATAAGATCTGGTTTGTGGGAAGCAGCTATGGTTCAGTTAAGCATGTGCTGTAGTCCAGTTGGGATTTAACTGTATGATTGCGGGCACTGTGGTGCTGGAACCGAAAATGCAGAAGAACTGGCATAAGGTATAGTAGAGACAAGTTGAATCGGAGTGGCTACACAAAGGTATTGAGACCTTTTCTTACTGTACTTGTTTGGATTTCAAGTACAATGAACCTTTCATTGCTGTGGTGAACAGGCCTGAAAGTTTCCATGAGCTAACTTGTTTTCTGGCAAAAGCATCCATTCTTTTTAGGATTAAATGTGCCCTACTGGTGTTACAAGGGAGTAATAAATAATTATTAATGTCCCATTAATGTGTCTGCTAAGCTATTTATATAGGAGCCAGCGGAATTTATGCAAAAACATTTAAACTTCAGCTGTATTCAAGTTATGATTTGGACAGTACAATTTTGATACAAGTTAGCTTTCAATTTTAAGAGAGAATTGGAAAAGGGAGGAGAGACAGGGGTGGAAGTAAGATTCTGTTCCACAATGGAAGGCTAAGTATACAGTACATACACATTGTGCTTTTTATCTGTGCTCTTAAATAGCTTTTCTATCTTGTTCTTACTCATTGTAACATCACTAATATGATGAATGCTTTATCTTTTCCAGATGATTTTGTCTTGTCCCTGTTCAGTCTTGTTCTGTTGGACGTGGGTCACGTTCCTGCTTTTGTTCATTTAAACTCCGTTGTTGCTGTTGATCCAAAGTTGTGAAAATAGCTAAAAAATGTAAAGTAAAATGTCAAATTATAAGAAAGTGCAGTTTCAATGCTTACAGCGGTGATGGTCTGACAGAGTGCTCTGTGAACTTACTGCTTCAAAGGCAGCTTAGATAGTTGTATCATAACTAACATTAAAATTACAGCAAATAAAATTACAGTCAGCATGAAAATGGTGAATTCTGTGTAGTAGTAAACCTGAGGCTTGGTTTAGAAGCTGCAAGTTAATATTTTTGGTCACTGCCAGAGCTTGTAATAAACACATGCTTAGCCAGGTTCACTGTGCTCAAGGTGTTTGATTTTTTTTTTAATGTGTGTTTGTTTTCCCCTGCCCGCAATGCTGATTCCTTTTATCTTCTGCCTATTCACATACGTTATTAATGATGGTTACCTCTGTTCTTAAACTTAGGGGTCTGTTCCTTAAGAATTGAGGAGAATGTGTTGTTACACACACAGTCTTACCACAGTTTGTGTGGAGGAAGCCTGTGCAACAGAGGTCCACTGAATGATGCCCTGGACAGTAATGAATTCCAGGTTTTTTTGCCTTATTAGCAAGGAAGGTCCCAGAAATGAGGACCCATGCAAAAAAATGCATTGCCACCTTCTACTACATTTCTGAACCTGGTGATCCTCAATGAGACTGGTTCATATCAGCTCTGGTGGGGGCAGGAATCCCTAGTTTTGTGTCAGTTCATATAATTGTCTGAAGTGATACTTGGAAGAGGATTAAAGTACTGCCTCTGTGGATTTTAAAGGCACTTTACAGGCTTGGATGTTAAGTTTTTGTGCCGAGTGACAAACAGATTAGGTTTCTCACAAGGTGGTTGAAGTCACAGATAAAATGTGACTGAGCCAAGAGTAAATCCCAGATTTGACCCTTTTTTTCAGAAGCAACACTCATGGGCGCTGCAGGAGCTGACACTGAAGAGTGCTTGATGAGTTTGAAGCACAGCCTCGCACACTGAAGGAGCTGGTGTAAATGTTAATGGTGCCATTTCTACATCAGTTGAGGTCTAAGTGCAAGCCTGCTGGGGGTCTCGTTTACCTCCTGCAGTGACTGACACTGTCAGGACCTGAATTCCTTCCTTTGCTTTCAGCAAAGTGGGGCTCAGAACTGTAGGCTGCAGCTTGACACATCATTGAACGATAACATCCACCACAGCAAAGGCTTTTTTGGTCAGTGTCCTCCTCCAGAATACAAATTGTAATTCTGAACAAGTGTTAGGACCTGGAAGCTTAAACCCTTGTCAGTGTGTTTAATGGTCATGTGATTTTGTTGTTGTTTTGAGTGAAGTCATGGAGTCTAGCATTATACTTCCTTAAGGCTATCTTTTAAGTAAATTGCTCTTCACAGATGTAGTTACAGCTTTGTATATTCAGAGCACTGAGCTGAAACACCTTGAAAAACGAGCCTTGTTTTTGTACTTAAATGAAGCTTTGCACAGCAGTCCACAGAGTAAGCAGAAAGGAGACAAACTCCTGTGAGCTTTGAATTGAGCTCATTAGTGTGTTGAGGCTTGAACACACTAGATGCACAGGTTTAAAGGAGAGGTGGTCCAGAGCAGTATCTTATGTTCTGTATCTGAAGCCTAGGGACTGCTGCATTCAGTTCCTTACTCTGCTGTCTGCTTTGCATCTTCCCCCTGCACCTCAGTTACTCAGCTGTAAAACATCAGGGCAGTAACGCTTCCTTACTTCTTGGACGTCTTAGGAGACTTGGGATTATAAAGCTGAGCTACAGACTCCTGCAATGGATAGGAGACACAGAAAAAGAATCTAGCCTCTTTCCAGCTGTGTTGCTGATTTGTAGCATGAATTTGGTGATGTCCCTCTACTCCTTCTTTTTAGTCTCCATCTTTTGCAAAAACAGAGATGGGGAAGTTGTGCATCCTCTCCTTTGCTTTATGATCCGAGACACATTTATTACAAGCACAGTAATTATTACAAAAAGTGTTCTTTTCAAGTTAATGTGCAGGCGTGCACGTGCAAGAGGCTACTTACTGGCTAAACCTTTTTTTTTCTTGTTTTCTCTTTCTTACAGATTCCAGTCAGATTATGGCAGAGTATAGCCACACACAAAACCGGATGGAATTACAAAATGCTAGCTTGGGAAAGGGTTCTGTGGCGAATTCCCTTGAAAATGGTCTCCAGGATATTATGGAAAACCTCAACCCGAAGAAATATTCATCAAGTCTCAAATTTAAAACCAACGGGGACTATGCTGGCTCGTATTTAACCCTTTCACAACCTATGCCAGTTAAACCTAATCTTTCCTCCAGTGTTAAAAATACGCACTCTGTTACCAAAATTCAAGGAAGCAGGCAGTTCCCCTGTGAAAGCCCATATCTTCCAGATAAAAGCATCTCTGTAAAGCATTTGGGTTCCATAACGGGCACATCTCCACCTCTCAGCGGGTACAGTTTAGGAAGGACAGACTTTGATATTCATGCCAGCAGAGAAAATGAAAAGCCACTTGTACACATGGATAAGTTTCACTACTCAAAGTACAGTCAGAAAAACAAATCATATGACAATGTCTACTTCCCAGGAATGCTGGAGACGAGGAAGATCTCGGGCTCTCTTTTGACCATGTGGAATGGAAGCTCAGGGAATGAGCTGATGCTTTCACCTGCCAGCAACTCGGGGGCAGCCAGTATGCCTTCTAGCCCAAAGCAAGGCAGGAGGATGAATACTGAAGACAGCCTGGCCCTTCACGTAAAACCCATTAAGCACAGGGATGTGATGTTGGAGACTCTGAGTTCGCGGCCTAGGAAGTACTCTGGTGGATCTCTAAGTCATATGGGAATGTATAGTCGTTCCCTCCCCAGACTTTATAAATCAACAGAAAGCCAGCTGGTGCCATTAAGTTTGCCCCCCAGAAGTTCTCTGGGTAATACTAAAAGGAAAAAACTTGGAGAAAAAGATCTACCTCAGAATGCTTTAGATGCTGATAATTACCTGAATTTTTCTTCTTGCAGCTCAGGGGTCTCACCACTTGCAAACTCTATCTCTGGGAATAATCCCTACGTCAGTTCAACTCTTAGTGTTCCTGCAAGCCCTCGAGTTGCTAAAAAAATGCTTTTAGCACCTTCTTCCCCGTATCTTTCTGATGATTTTGATAGACTTGGACTCTCGGGAACAAGTCCCAGCAGTTCTTTTTCCCCAGTGGATTTTGACAGGTCATTCTCTGTCCGAAGAAACCTTTCCACCAGTTCTGTGGAACTTGACGACCCAGACCTGGAAAGTTACAGGCAGACACCAAACTCACTCACTCAAACGTCGATGCGAGAGCGGAAGAACAGCATTAGCTCCATTTCAGGAAGGGAAGACCTCATGGATTATCACAGGAGG
>NW_010160200.1:0-57061 GCF_000695765.1 Mesitornis unicolor | reverse complement strand
AAGAGCGGCTTCGGGAGCAGGAGATGGAACGGCTGGTAATTTTTCTTCTCCTTTTAGTCTTTTGTGGCAGTTAGCATTTGCAAAACGTCCGTCCCGCATCTAGCCATCAAGAGAGTGCAGCAAAACATGCTGTGTTTTGAAATTCAAATGTTTCCTGCTTCAGACGCGTTGTTTACTAACACAGTCCATGAAGCTACTGCTGAAATATTGTGCCGCTGTAACAGCTCAGATAGACAGTGCCATTCAACCATCTTAAAAACATGTTGGAACCCACACAAATTATGTTCAGTCATCCTGCGGGCTCTGTTAAAACGTCTACTTACATAAAACCCACAAATTGCACTGCAGGGATCCAGCGCTTCTTGGTTTAGATGATGGCACTGTTTTGTGGTAAATGGGTGAAAAAAAAGAGTCCGCTGTAAGCCGCTCAGTGTTGTGTGTGCTGTGCTATGGAGTCAGGTATACATTGGTGTGGATTCAACATCCATTGTTGGAGTTTTCTCTGCTTAGTTACGGTTTTTCCTATGAATATTTTCATTAAAATACAGGCCTTCTTGCTTCTCCCCATCCCGAGATGGAGGGTAGCAGAGTGAGACAGAGTTTCTGTCTTTGTCTCTAGTCAGCGTAAAGCAGTGCATACTGCTTCAGCTCAGGATTAAACTTGGCAGTAAAATTTGTATTATTGAAACAACTTTTGAGTAGGAAAAATAGGTCTTCAGAATACACAAAGAATGTTGAAACAGTTTCATGTTGAAACTTTCCCTGAGAGTATATTTAGTATTTCTTTGGAAAGTTTCTGCAGTGGCTGCAGAGTCTGTCTGACCCTATTTACATGCATTCATATTGTACTGATTTTGTTGTCCACATAGAAACCAGGGTCATTAAAGGGGCCAGTTGTTATTACTGAATCTTGGAGTTCAGACATTAACTTTACCTTTGCATGCCTTAGTTCAAATCTTTATAGATTTGAGCAAGGTGGAGATAGGATGCTCTTTAACCTTCTCATTTGCCTACGGACAGTGAGCCTGCAGGGGTGTTCACATCCAGGACAGGCAGAGGTGAAAAGCCATGGGGAGGCAGGATCTGGGTACCCATTTCGAGCCGCACAGGCGAGCAGGTTCAGCTGTAGGGTTGTGACCTGTTCTGATGTTTGCCTCCTGTCTCACCCACATCCTCAATGCAAGTTGGTGAAGAACCTGTGAGGTGGGCAGGAGCCCCCTTCTCACCTCCGCCCTGCTCAGCGCTCTGCTGGGTGTGAGACACAGATGCAGGATGCTTAGAAAAGGTTGGTGTACTTGTGCATGCAGAAGTGGGAAGCACCAGCAGAAATGCTGGTGGTTGCTTCTTGCTCTTCCTCTGCCTTCTCCTCTCTTCTCCCCAGGCCTGGTGATCTGTGTGTGCAAAGCGGTATTTTCTTCTTATGAGAGTGTTTTCCAGACAGTCATGCTGTAAAACCTAAGATAGAAGGCTGATTATGGCCATAAAAGACAATGTAGTAGAGCATATTTATATTTTAAAAAGAACAGTGTTTTGGTTTTTTTCTTTAGTGGTGCGGGTTGTGAGATATATGGGGTTGTTTCAGTATTCAGTAATGCTAAAAATTATTGTGGTTTTATATTTGGATGTAGTGACTACATTCTCTTCTCACCTCCCATTTGTCTTGCTGGACAATACTTCCTTCATTGATTCTTTAAAAAAATAATTTACCTACTGGTTTTCCAAGCATGTTGAAGTTTTTGGGAAAAAGATGATGTTTTGAGTGTTGCATATGACTTGTACGTGAAGGGACTTCCTCCTGCTGGAGTTCATCTTCTCTTCAGGATCCTACTCAATATTTTTTCTCCCCTTGTTAGTGCTGTCTGGTGGAAGAGTTGAGTATCAGGAGAGTGCCTCCTTCCAATGGCTTGAGAGTCTGAAAAATGCCATAAATAGGTGTTTAGACCTCTGAGAAGAAATATATGTAAAAAAAAAAATCCACACATCCGTTCTTTCGTATACTGGGGCCTATCCTGTTTTGATTTTGTTGTATTTTTGTCCTTCCGTGTGGATCTAGTCCTGGGTCTGTCCAAACAGAGTCTTTCCGTATCCAGCCTGAGCTTCCAAAGTGCAGTTTTGTGTGACCTTGTGTACTGTGAGATGAGCAAAGGTTGGAGATCTATGTCTGCTTAGGTCTCTCTTTTTTGGGGGGTGGGGGAAGGTGTGAATAAAAAACCCAACTGAACAAGCACCCATGCATAGCAAAACTGTGCGCTTTGGGTTTTCAGTGCTGAGTAAAAGTTCAGATTGAGTAGTTGGTAGGTAAATGGGAGGGCAAATGTAGTCCCACTGTGCACAAGTGTCAGACTCTTCCATACTGTTTTTGCAGCAAGGTAGGCAGAAGAAAGATGTAGGACTACTCAGAGAACTTCATCAGAAACATAAGGCTCCTTCTTAGAGGATTAGACTGCTCTGTGGCCCAGATGTGAAGTGGAGAATGTCTTTCTTTGCACCAGCATTGCCCCTGTAGCAATCCTGCTGGCACAGAGCCATTTTGAGGTGGTGTATTTGATAGCTGCTATTCACTTCTGGATATTTTTTTTTTGAGTAAAATCTATGCAGCAATCTGACCTACTATAATCTGACCTAATATTGGCCCTTGATCTCTTCTATTTACATTCTTTTTTTTTCTCCTTTTCCATATAAATTGTTCTATGAGTTTTACCTGTGCTTAGTTTGCTTTTTAAGTGACAGAGGCTCCTCTGGAAGTTTGCATTTTGAGCTGCTGCTTGAGGCTGTGTATGAAACCAAATGATCTGCTATCATTGCCCAAAGAAATAAACGGAGAATTAAAAAAAAAAAAAGGGCAAATAGTGAAAATACACATTGCAGGGTTTTGGGAGGTTTTTTGGAATTATTTAAATGTCTGAGTGAAATGTGTTCCTGTGTACCAAACTGAAAAAATATATGTAATTATGTAGGATTTAGTTTTTCTCTCTCTGTCTTTCTTTTAACTTGCCTTTTGTGTCTGGGTTCACCCAAACTGGCTGACGATTGGTGCCATTTCTATTTTGTCAGCCTGTTCCTCTGTGACTTGAGGAGCGGGAGGAACCAGAGGTCTCGTTGCTGCCATCCTTCCAGCCTTGCTGCCGAGTGCTTGGGGCCAGTGGGCTGTGGGAGCAGGTGGGACGGGATGAGGTTGCTCCTGGAGCTGGTGGGACACGATCCGCTTCTGCTTCCTCTCTAGCCCAGCAGACCAGACATCGTATCTTGGCGTAGGAATGGTTATACAAGCTGTATACAAGTAGAAGTCAGAGTTAGCTGTTGCTGAAGCCAGCCCAGGAGCCTTATAAACAAGGGAAAAAATTATCACTGGGATCTAAGAACGTTCAATGAGATTTGGCATGCATTTTTTAATTTTTTGGGTTTTTATGGAGGAAATCTCACTCCTTTTTTTCCTATCTGAGATAAAAGGCTGACTGTGGTAGCTGCTGCAACTGAAAGGCAGTCTTTGTCTTCAGCCTGTGGGGAGGCTGGGGGTGGAACAGCACAGGCAGCACAGGCAGGCAGATATTAAGGCCATCTGTTTTGTTTGATACCCGCTCATTTGAATAGCACTGAACTTGATTTTTCTACTGCTGGTTTTTAGGCAGTACAATGTGTTTCCTCTAGGTGGTGGTAGGTACTTAAAAATTACATGTGCAGTATCTGCAGGAATTGTGCTGGGAGAAATTTCAGCTTATATGACTGATGCCCGACCAAGCAATAATAAAATTCAAGGAGTTTATTCCAAAGTCCACTTTTTCAGTCAAAAGAACATGACATTTAATTAAATTTATTCAGCAAGTAGAAAATAGAATATACGTGTGCCTGGTTTGTGTTGATGCATTGCATTTTAGTAAGGTATGCTTATGTGAGGAGAAAATGAAATTAAAATATTTTGGAATTTTCAGGGTGGCACTGCTTTAAAATTGTGGTTAATAGAGCTTACATAAATCTCCCATACAGCTTGGAAAAACCTCATATACGTGTTTTATAAATTTATATTGGCAATGTGTCTTTTTATAGACCGTTTCAATATAAAGTATCCAAGTTGTATGTAAAAGTGTGAGTCAAAGCCAAGTAGGCAAAGACTAGATCAAGGCAACTTTTCCCACCACTAGTATTTGACAGTCTCTGTAGTGGTACAAAATAGCTACTTAACATGAATTTAGTTTAGTAAATGAACAAGTACCATGTAATAGCATTAAAAAACATGCCGAATATAACTAAGACTGATGACTCAGTAAATTTTCAGGAACATTCAGTTTCAGTTGTGTTCCAAAACATTGCTGTGGGATCTTTAATAATCCAAAACATGGATTACATATACTTAATTTTTGCAGCTGTAAATCTTATGCAAGGGAACAACATGAGCCAGGAAGAAATTCATTTCAAGAGATGTGTTTTCACTTATGGAACTTAAGTACTGCACTGGGGCTGCAGCCCTCAGGCTCCTCCCCTCAGAGTGATTTAGAAAGGAGCATCTGCATAGGTACTGTAGGGGCAAAAGGGCCCTGGTGTAACCAAAACACAGTACTTTGCTGAAAACACGAGCTCGTGCCTGTGAGTGCTGAGAGGTGATAATTTGTAAGCGCGCACTGTTATTTTGGAAGCCGATGGCGTTTCCTCAGAAGCTGAATATGTGCCTGTGGATACATCAGCAAATTCTGCAGAAAGCTGTCTGCTCAGTTCCTCCCTGGAGGCTGTTCTGTGCCACTGATTCCTTCTTCTGCTTTTCCCGCTCCGTTTCCTCTGTGCCTGTACGGGGAAGGTAAGGACGAGACGCGCCGGCCTGGTCCCTGCACCCAGTCGTCTGCTCCGAGCTGAGGTGGCTGCTTGAGCGTTGCCTGTGAGAGACGGACATGAAGTGCAGAATCACAGGATGGCAGGGGTGGGAAGGGTCCTCTGGAGATCATCCAGTCCACCCCCCTGCCAGAGCAGGTTCACTTACAGCAGGTTACACGGGATCACATCCATGTGGGTTTTGAATGTCTCCAGAGAAGGAGACTCCACAATGAGTATACATCCACTTTCTCTGAGCTCTCTTCTGATAGTAGTGACTTCAGAGCCAAAAGACTGACTATAGTAAAACAAGGACTGAAGGTGATAAAATAAATGAGGCTGGAGTGAGTGGTGCAAACGAGAGAGAAGGGGAAGAACAGTTGGCAAACTGCACTCCAACCCAGTTAAAGTCCAGCTTTGAAATAAGCTTCTCGGTATCTGCCAGGTGTGAAATCACCAGTTGCTTAGAAATACAAGAGGGAAAGACAGACCTTTCTCCTGCCTCTTGTCTGTGGGGTACTGAAAGTATTTGTAAGAAAGTAAGTCTGGGGAGTTTCTGCTGCTCTCCTCCCTGGTCTCTCTGCCTCTTTCCCCTCTATCCTTTTTTTTTTTTACTAGCTGCTGCTCCAGGCTTTTGCTGTGAAGCTGGTTGTTTGCCTGCCTGTAAGGTTTTTAAAGAGCAAGAGTGGAAAAGTGCTGAGTTTTGGTAGCTGAAAAGAGCAGCAGCCTCTTCTTCGGCCAAAGGGATCCCTGGGTGCACAGACTGGCCATAATTCTTGTTAGAGCCAGCTGGAAAGGACAGACTGCACATGTATTTTTAATGAAATCAGGGGTTATCCAGTTGCTAGTGGCACTTGGCTAAAAAGCTTCCTGATTGCCACAGCAGATTAACCAAGTTTTACCTTGATACCTAGATATGACATTATCTCCGCACATAAAAATTCATATATGTGACATGTAGCAGATGAACAAATCCAGGAATCATTGACATGGTTGCTGTTAACAGTAGAACGTATTTATCTCTGGTATTCTGGAATATTTTTCTTTACAATGTGCAGGGATGACTTCTTAATGTATTTGTTAATCAGTAGCAGAGGAGGGTTATTATCTCCTTGTCCTACCTTCCTCTTCAGCACCTAGATTTGCAGCCATCCGTAGGTGATGCATTGCTTTGTCAAAGCCAGAGTTGGTGAAACTGCTCAGGCAGAAAGTGCAGAAGACCTACATACCCCTTTTTTAGCAGGTAAGAGATACACTGAATATGCATAAAGATGTTTCAGTCCATTAGAAAGGACATTTTATGGGGAAATACAAGGCTTACAAGGCTTGATTCAACACCCCTCCCTGGAGCCAGAACCAATTTTAAACCAAATACCTTCCTTTTACGTAACTTATTTTTTTCCCCCCTGCTGTGTTCAGCATCATAAATAACCTGTGTGGTAGGTACTCCTTGTAGAATTATTGGCTGGATTTTCCATATGCTGTTGCTTTTGCACTTTTCATTGCAGGGGTGCTTTCCTAGCTTGCTCCTTGACTGAGAAATTTGTGCTGGAAGCTGTTAAATGCAGGTGTGCTGGAGCTGGAATGAGTTGGCCAAGAGGAAATGATGAGAACAGAGTGTATAAAATAACCACAGAGCTTCCTGCCCATAAGCCTTTCAGCACATGTCAAAATAGAAGTGAGAGATATCAGTATTTCTGTAATGTGTCTGAAAGTTCATCAGGAATTTTTTGAAGACTGGCAGAGGTTTTCCTGCAATTTTTAAGCTTTCCTGAGCATCTGAGACGTGGGGAAAAAAAAATTAATTTTTTTTTTTCCTTCCTGACTGCTCAGGAATGGGCAAGTTTGCAGTGAGAGCCCCTCATCAGAGCGGTTAGGCTAGGATGAGCAGCGGCTGCGCTTTGAAATTTGCTTTTCCCTATTATTATTGAAGGGATAGAGGCTGGGCATGGGGTAACCTGATACACTCTGTTGTTGCCGGGAAGAATGGGGCTTGACGCCCTGATGCCGTGTTTCCTATCTATAACCATTACGATGACTGCATGGAAGGGCCAGGCCTGGTGCCGTCACAACAGGGCGAGCTGCATAATTACCAGCGGTCCCAGCCAGCACTTGCACAGCGCTTTAGGAATTGGGTTGCGTGGCCAAAAGACTTAGTAAGAGGGAGGATAGCAGCGTTGGAGGGGTAAGGGA
Organism: Mesitornis unicolor; assembly: GCF_000695765.1. NCBI lineage: Eukaryota > Metazoa > Chordata > Aves > Mesitornithiformes > Mesitornithidae > Mesitornis > Mesitornis unicolor. Next base: position 50,068 of record NW_010160200.1, on the reverse strand, counting down.
AGAGGTTTAGGGGTCTGGCAGTAGTTGCCTGGAGGGAAGAAGGCTTTGGGGAGTTATAATTATGTCTATTTGGGGTTGAAGGATGTCTGCAGAATCTGCTGGACCCATTTTGTGGAAAATACAAGCTTGCAATTGCTGCCCCACAGCTGCCTGGATCTCTGGTATTTCAGCAGCTCATCTCTGCTAGTGCCATTACAGGAGGCTTCGGAGGAAACCTGCAGTGGGAACCTGGAAATAAGCTACCTAAAGGCAAAATTTCTGTCTCATGGCACACTCTCGGTTGGGTAGTGCCTGGAATTGGATGGGTTCAGATGAGTTCTTCTGCTCATAAATGCAGCTCTTAACTGTGGGTGGTGTGGGGTGATGTGAACATGTAGTGCATACAATCGGGTGATCTCTCGTAGCTGTATAAAAATCTGGGTGCTTGTAAACTGGTGTTAAATTTTCATAAAACTGTAATGGCTTGCTGCAGGGAAAGGGAAGGCAATGCATTGCCCCAGCTGCTTTGCTTGGTCCTTGTTGTCACTTGCTGGAGTGTTAGGACTGTCAGAAGATAGCTGGTTTGCAAATTTTGTTTTCAAATGTAATGCCAGGTAGAGCTTGGAAAGCAAATATGTCTGCAGTGGTTCCTGGGGAAGGAGACTAAGGATTTGGGGTTTTTTTTTGCTTGCTTTTAAATAAGAAGGATTCCTAGAAACCAGAGATGAGGTCATTAGTGCAGATATTGATGCCAAGCATGGAACTCTCATAGTCATCTCCTTTTTCCCCACAGAAGTTTCAATAGGCTTATGGTAAGCATTTTTTGAATTTACATTATTTTTCTTTTTGAGCAAAAGAATCATGAAATTACATAAAAGCATTACATCTTAAAAATGAAAAGGTAAAATCTGAAATAGAAGTCATAGGAAGCTATGCATACGGTAAAATAAATATAGTTTTCTGATACTTTTTATAAAGTATTATAGAGCTTTAGAAATCTTTTAGGAATTAATCGTTTATACAAACTTGGATTACGTCAGGTGATTGAGATTTTCAAGTTTGAAATGTTAGTATGAATCCATAAGGAGTTTGAGTGAGCTGGTAAACAAAGATTTCCTCCACTTCTGTGCATTTGACATCTGAATTTCAGATGGGATGCATCATTTTTCTGTTAATGGTCCTAAAACTGTATGTTTCAAAATGTGGACTATTTCTCTCCCAAAAAAGGGAATCAAAGTTACCAGAACAGAAAATCCAAAAAGGTCAGGAAAGAATGAGTTCATGGAAAATCTGTGTGATATTTTGCAGCTTGGTGAGAGTATAGCATAAGTGTAAAGTGGAAAAATCAGTGATTTATACAGTGAGCTCACAGGATGTGTGTACATACAAATAGGGTATGGTTACAACAACCTGAACTTCCATCTTTACTCTAGCTCATATGTGATGCTTGGTGCTATTACTTTTTTTTTAAAAAACTAGGAACGACAGCGGCTGGAGACAATCCTCAATCTGTGTGCAGAATACTCCAAATCTGATAGTGACCCTGCCGCAGCTACAACAGTTGCCGATGTTCAAAAAATTAACAAAGAACTTGAAAAACTTCAGCTCTCTGACGAGGATTCGGTGTTCGAAGACTCCCAGATGAATCTGGAAACAAGGTTCAGAAGCCACTTGAAATCATCTGCGAGCGATTCAGATTTCTCGGAGCTGAGCAACCACAGCCGTGGCACTGCTCCTTTCCTCCCCTCTCGAGGGCTGAGAGCCGACGAGCACTTCAATGAAAGCGCAAAACCTCCGCCTTTTGCTGCTCCTGGCTTCCTGAAGGATGCCACCGAATCATCCTACCTAAGCATCACACCAAAGGTAATGCTCAGTAGGAGGACAGAGTACAATCCAGGTTAGACTGCTCAAAATCCTCCTCTAGGAGATCGCTGTCCTGGCAGAGGCCACAGTGAGGATGGCGTAAGTGTGAGAATTCATCTCAGAGCTCAGCTTAGCAGCCAGCAAATGAGTATTTCATTTTCTGTAGAAACTACTGGTACTGGAAGTTTTGTTTGTTTTTTCCTAGAGGGATATATGGTTCAAGAAGAGTTTTAAGATTTTTTTGAGGGAGAAGGTCTTGCTTGAACAATATAGCTACTTAAATAAGGAAGGTTTCAGGACCGTGCTGGGATGTGGAAGAGAGTGGAAGCTCTGCCATCTTTTCCCAGCCTAAGGCTCCTGTCCTCCATAAGAGGAGGATGTTTTCTCATGTGCAGACCAGAACAGTCGCACAGAAGGTGAAGAGGAGTTGCCTGAGCCGAATTTACAGTCCATTCTCCTTTCCTGGGGTTGGACCTGAGCCACTTGTCAAATCAGCTGCTGCCTCTCATGGGGTGTGTGGCAGCAGCCAGCCTCCTGTGGCTCTAACCCAACTCCTGCATTTCATAAGCTGTGGCTCCTTTCCTTTACCTCACACTGCTGTTCTGTTACTGAAGGGAAATTGTCCTTTAAAAAATGAGCTAACAGCTTTTCTAACAATTTCCTTCAGCTAGGGCAGCAGCCGCCTCCTCCGGGCTGGGGCCTTTCTTCCTCTTGGCTCTGGCCTGCCAGACCAGCAGCGCAGCACTTCCCAATGACAGGCTGGGGGTTAAAGAACTGGAATGAGGAGCTTAATAAGACCAAGCAAAGCCATAAAAGCAGGCTTCTGTTTAATGAATTCACACCTTCGAAATACTTTCTGTGTCTTTCCTTTTTACTGTTACTTTCACGCTGTGGGGGTTTCAGCACAGTTATTGGCCTAACATGAATTGTATTCAACCTCTGCTTAGCTTAAACAGTTCTATTGACCATAAAGATGTAAGTATGTGTAGAAGAAGAAAGGTGTGATTGAAAAACATTATCTTATAAAGGGGTATCTCTGTGGAAATCTGTGTGCTGAGTCTTTCAGTGTGAAATTATGTTGAACAGAAACATGCTATTATGGCTTTACTTGGTCTTTCAATGTTGAAAAGGTAGTAAAACATTTCAGTTACAAGTTACGGTGGTCTTGCATTTCTTTCCCATTTGTTGCTTTCTTTGTGCAAGTCAGAAATCCTTCTTTAAATCCTTATTAGGAAGCTGAAATCTAAGATGTTATGTCAGCATTATCCGAACAGGATACCGGACAAAAAGAGGCTTTCCTGCTAGGATTACTAATGCTAATCAAGGAATACCATTCATTTGTTCTTTGTAAAGGGTGCTGTGCTAAGCCTTGAGAAAAGCAATAACAAGCAACTGTGTTAATGAAACACAGCTCGTTGTTTTAAAATATCAAGACCAGATTTGTTCGGGATAAAATGCCTGCTCCCAGAATAGCCATTCACTGCCTGAGCTGAGCCCCTTGTGAACGAGGCTGTGTGGTCTGGTGGTTAACACGAAGCCCAGCACGCAGCCCACTTCTAATTCTGACTGGGGACAATGAGCGAGCAGGCTTACCAGAGTAATTGGATCACAAGCCCCTGGGGTCGGAGGAACAGAAAGAATACATTTGAAACTCAATACCCTTTGAACTAGCCTTTGCTGGTATAAGATCACAGGTATTCTCTTAATAACATTGTTTAGTTCTTGGCACAGTTATCTAGTAAGTAAATGGCAATGAAAAGGGCAACGTTAAGGGTACTACTTCCTCAGTGCTAACTGGGGAGACAGTACCAACTTGTGTCCTTATTTTACAGAAGCTCCCTATCTTAATGGCTGGTTACAAAAATGTCCTATCCTACCTCCTGGCTTTTATTATATGAACAGCTGAAATTTACATTAAAAAGCGCCTTCATCTACCTGGGTTATTTTTATAAGGGAAAAATTGGATTTTTACAAGGACAGCATGTGAAGTATTCTCAAAGGTTAGGTTTTAATAAGTCCTGCAGCATGAGTAGTATTTATTGTTTAGTATTTACTTCCAATGCCCAGAAGTAAGGTATCACGTTTGTTTCTCTTGTACACCTTCTAAATATAGAAATAGCAATATAGTAGACATGAAATATGTAAGGGGTTCAAAACCAGCAGTACAGTACTTGTCTAAAATGGATACAATATGAAAGGGGGAAGGAAAGACAGTGTTTAGCTCTTTTTAAAAAAATTTTCTTTCCTAATGAACATGCAACTGCAGATACCAGAATGCACGAGTGAAGAGCAAAGAGGGCAGGAGCTTGGTCGACTGGAGGAGGAGCGCATAGTAATACTAAATAACTTGGAAGAACTTGAGCAGAAGATCAAAGATTTAAATGACCAGATGGATGAATCCTCGAGAGAGGTATGAAATATATTTTGGTTTTAAATGTCTTGCTAGTTAGGTGTGTCTACATAGCATAACCCTGATGGGTTCCACCAAGTGCGTAGGAAACCGTGGATGTATGTAGCCTTCATATTATGTACTTTTTCACCAGAATTAGGCACAGAATCACAGAGCTGGCAGTCTCCTACTATGAAGGTTCTTTTCCCCAGCAAGGAGATGGATGTGATGCTCAAATTAGCTTTTCCCAGCTGTAACCATTATACTCCTAAGTGGAATTAGAACTATCTTGCTTATTGAATGGTCACTCAATTGATCTAAATACCTTGCGTCACTGGGGAGTTTTGTGGTGGTATCTCCTGTGACCGTTTAAAGAGAGAGGAAGTGAGACAACTTCCTTTTAAACATTCTTGGCTTTATGATGGCAAGGTTATGTTGGCACCCTCTTGACTTCTGGAATCTCACAGTTGCAGACTAAGCTGGCCAGGCATTTGGGTTGTGCTTGCTCTAATTATCAATGACAGGAAAGACACAGCTGTTCCAGAAGGGTTTCCTATGGAGCCTGGACACAGAGAGTTGGTACAGTATCGCAACAGGAGGAAGCACAGAGGAGAAGGATTAGAAAAGAAAAAGTTTTGGAAAAAAAAAAAGAATCTCCAAACTGAAGTTGGTTTGGACTTTATTTTGCAGTATTTTATGTTGCAGTTTTACTTTTTTTCAGATTTGTGATCTCTTTTTTTAACTTTCTTTTGTGGGAGTATAACTTTTATTCTTTTATAAATGTTTCTCTTGTGAATAATCACCAACTCACTTCCCTTCCCCCAGAAAATAATGTGTATCAAGATTTCTTCTTAATCTGGACTGCTTCTGAAAAATGTTTTGTGTTCCTAGTTGGATATGGAATGTGCCCTTTTGGATGGGGAACAGAAATCTGAAACAACAGAGCTGCTGAAAGAGAAGGAAATATTGGATCATCTAAACAGAAAAATAGCTGAGCTGGAGAGAAATGTTATTGGTGAAAAGACAAAGGTAACTGAGTTACTTTAGCTAGCTTTGTGCTCTGTTCTCCTTGATCTTCAAAATACATTTATCTTATTAACATTGATGATGGAGGTTATTTTATGAAGTACTGTCTATATGTAAATTTACTTGATAAATATGGAAGAAAAAAATAGTTGTCTCCCCATCAGCTCTCTGTCTTGTTTCCCAAGGTATGCTTGACAAGCAAAATATAGTATGTTTAAGTAAAAAGACCTGACCTATTGAGAAGATATTTTTTGATTAATAAAAAATCCATATAGGGCTTGGGTTTGGGTTATCTGTTGTTTAAAAGAATAGTATTAATTGGACTGTTCCACTGCCCTCCATTGTAGGTCATGTATTTTGAGTTTTAAAAGAAACGTCAAAATTAAGGGAATAGAATGAAAGCTGCATTTTCAGAAGATGGCTTTATCTATTACTGTATAGAATAATACCTAAGACATCTGTCAAACACATAGCTTTAAAACAATTATGTTGGTTTATTTTTTTTTTGTTCGCTGACTGACAATTTTAGTACTGCAGAACATTCTCTCTGGGATTAAGCCAAAGGAATGAATTCGTTCTCTTACACAGTCAGATACTTAGTTGCTGTCAAATATTCAGCAAATACATATAAGCATCTATTTGCATAATAAGATAGCACTATAATAAGATTTTAAGCACAGAATGGGAAGGCCCTCCAAGGTGAAGCTGTCCCTCTCAAACCAGGGAGTGCAGGTTCCCCCCAGCGAGGCTCTGGTGGCCTCCCCAGGCAGGCAGTCCCCATCTCCACAGGAGATGTGCCACGGACAATAATATCTCAAGGTCAGGAAGTTTTTCCAGTGCTTTCAGCCAATAATGTTTCCTTTTTAAATTTCATCCTCTACCTCATAATTTAGACCTGTCACTTGTGGAAATACTCTAGCTAGTCTCTCCCTGTCTTTTTTAAGCTTTCCAGACATATCTGGAAGTCTTCTGCATTGTTTGCTTTTGCTTAGACAAGCAGCACATTTTTAGCTCTTTCACAGTTCCCATTTAATTCATACCTTACAGCTTGCATTGTTTTATTCTGAGCTTTTTGTCTTCAATTTCTGCCTCCGCTGTCGTGAGCCCGAATGCTGTTTTGTGGCTGTATTCACCAAGCCGATGTCTGAGAAGGAGAATGGTGCTTCCACATCTCTGCCCTGTGGAATGACAACACATGTCCAATTTAAGCTTGAACTTTCCTGGACTTTCCTGCCTGCACTTTTCCTTGTTCTCGTGTAGCCCTCAGTGATCCTTCAGCATTCAGTGTTGCCTGTGGTTACATTTTAAGTTATCCTTGAGTTTAAAGTTGGTAAGAGCAGATAGGGTGACACAAGCAGATATTCTCCAAAAGGATGCTGCTAGAAGTTTTGGTTGGTAGGTGGTAACAAATAACATACCCAGATATTCAAGAGAGCTTTTACCTTTTGTATTTGTTTGCTAGTAGCCTCAAAGTTCAACAAAACTAATGGCAATTATTCTAAAACCTGTGGTCTGTTTAAATTTCCATGTAATTAAATGACAGAACATTAGAGTATAGCAGTCAGAAAATTAAGATGCCAGATCTAGTTTAAATTTTCAGTTGAACTGAAACATGGAAAGCAGCACTAGAAAAAGTACTTCTGTTATTTAAAAGTTCACTCGAAACATTTTTTTCAGCTTGAAGCACTCCACTGGTCAAATCTGTTACAATGTTTTAGTTGCCTTTTCTTTTGTGTTCCTTTATTTTTTTAGCCAAACAAACAAATGAAAACCCAGCTATAAGTGCATACTTTAGACTTATAGTCATGGCTTGGTTAATACTGAAATTATCTTTGTAGAAATAAATTCTAAGAGCGCCCACAGGTTTTGTTCTGAAAGCAATGCATAAAAGTGAAAGTTAAAAAAAAAATGGGAGACAAGCTTCTGCAAACAGGCAAAATATAAAGTGGCAGCTGAAATGTTTCAGAGAAAGTAGTGTCAGCCAGCAAAACAGATGGCACTCATCATGTCAACAAACAAAACTTCTAGCTGACTTGGAACAGCAGTGTTTTTTAAAGCTTGATTTGTGTGTCTGTGCGTTTGAGGTTGCAGCCCTGCAGATCTGATCCAAGACAGGCAACATCTTGGCTCTCTGGCAGTACAGGACCAGAAAAGGGGTGCTTGGGTGGTCCTTGTTGCTGAAATAATGTGAAACTTCATGACCTTCTCAACAGAGTTAAGGCTCAGGTTTTGTCCAGTAGTTGCTGATGGTACTTTCTGTGTAGTTTCTTGCAAGAACAAGTGTCCCAGTGTCCACATAGTGGTCACAGTTTCTTGTAGTTGCCTGAATATTTCAGCCCTGACGATACAGGTGGTCTTGGTTTTGGTGGCACTTCCTAGCAAGAAGCTGTCGGGTCCCATTGCTTGGACAGTGGTTACATTTCTGTCAGGGTAAGGGAGTGATATCTGAATGTGCTGCATGGTGGTGTCTTGAGGTGAGAGGGAGAGTTAATTTCACTCACGAAATGATGCTGGGGTGTTAGTGCTGTACATGATGGCACTTGTCTGTGGAGCGACTTGAGCATCTCCTGGAATTTGCCACTGATCTCAGCACCTGTTTGACAGGAAACCCTTGCCTGGTTATGTTTCATCCTTAGCTGTGCACCTGCTTGAAAAACTTGTGAAATTCTTAAAAAGAAAGATCATAAACTGCAACCCAGTTATTGTGCCATCGTAAGTACTTTAAATAGACTGTAGGTGGAAGTTTTTATGCTACTTTCTACCCAATTCCTTATTTTTTTAATGCCCTGTGCACAATTCATTTAGATGAGTATGCAACGTTTTGTCAACTTTTGCATAGTTTTAAAGCTGAAGTTTAAAAATAACTTTCTAGCCTTTGTGAGGCCAGAGAATCAGCTGGAAAATGTACTCAAAGGCGAGAGGCAAAGAGAGTTGTGAGGTCAGTTTTGGGCTGTGCCAGTGTGCTCTTTGCTGTGTCCCAACACCTTGCTGGTAAATCAGGAGTGGATTTTGCAGGTGGGTTTGTATGTTATGTTGTACGCTGCATTCTGATCTCGCTTGAGTCCTGTGCTAAGCCCCAGCCAAACACGTGGCAGGACTAATGGTGAGGAAGAAGGAATGAATTGGAGGGGAAGATAATGTAGTGTACACCCTGTGGTGAGTTGAAAGCGTTTCCCTTGCTTTTGTGAGCGTGACACTGCATACCTCATAAGGAACAGATCAAATAGTGTTGATTTACTTAAGTTTTGGAAATAAGAGCTATGAGCAGTTGCTGTTTTGAAAAGATGACGAAGCCTTTCAGCACTGTTGCAGAACTCGGCCTAGTTCTGGCTGTGGTGTATCTCTGCCAGGTACTAGAGCTGACCGGACTCTCTTGTCCTGACTGGGGTAGCTACTTCCAGAGCTGGGAAACAGGAATGCTGTTTGGCATGGCCTGTGCTTTCAGCTGTGCTGGAAATTGTGTTAGTGTATGGAGGGAAGGGTCTAGCTTTGCCTCCGCGGTTGTGCTGCTTGAGCACAGCTTACAATTATCTCTTTTTTTTTTTTTTTTTTAACTACCATGTGCTGCATATTTGGTTTTATCCACAGGAAAGGATGACCAACTATGTATTTGAATAGCAGCATTTAAGCTATTAATTGCAAGTTCTAGTTATGCAGGGACAGCCCTGAAAAGTCATTAGCAACACAATTTGACAGATGTAGCCTGAAGCTCTCCATGAAAGAACTTTGCTACAGATACTGACAGTATTACTTTGAGTGCAGCCTGCAGGTGAGCCGTCTCCCTTTGCCCCTGCCACCCGACCCAGCTTCTGGTAATTGCCGTGACAGTCATTCATGTTACTGTACTGTGGGCGTACAATAATGATGCTATTGTTTCAGGTGGAATAGCACCTCAGGTCCACAGTGCTATTTTCAATTATTACTTCCTCCTGATGGCTCTTCATTCACAAGACTTAGTTCAGGATTGACGTTTGTCTATGAGGAAGCTGGAGAAAATTGTATTTACCCGATTGGATGTAATCCAGATTCGCAAAGTACTTTCTTTTCATACAGTGCTTCCTCAGTCAGTGTAGTTTTAAAACATGTGGTCCAGCATATGTGGAGAGGAATGCTTAATGATTTGCCATACCTGATGTCTTCAAGTTAAAGCCTGAGGCTGAAAGTGGCAACATAGCCGGGCAAAGAAAGAATTAGGTTAGTGAGCATGAATAAACAGGAGTAACTGAAAATGAGTAATGAATTCAACAGAAGTGCTGTGAGAGGTAGTCATAGCTAAATGGGAGTTTTGGCAGAGAGCTTCAAAACAATTATTTATGCAAAGGTTTAGACTGCATTGTAGGAGAAAGATGTTATTCCTCTTTCTCTGGAGGACCTTTGTCTTATGTCATTATGGAAATACATACTCTTTTATCAAACTGGCTTTCCTGGCCCTTTTTGAGAGCAGAAATCAGGAGCAGCTGGCAGCAGATAACTCATCTGTTTTTTTGGAATACATTTAATTTTGTCCACATGCTTTTGTGGAAATATTTTTCAGTCATTAACAGAATATCCCAGATGTGCCAAAAATTTTGAAGCTCGGCCTCTTTGCTGAATTAGTACAGCAAAGTTGTGCATGAATTGAGCCAATGAAAGAGCAGCTGTTTGATGAGCCATATGAAGGGAGACACCAGCAATCAAAGTTAAGTATACTGGTGGTCTCTCCTCAGTCCTTTCTCTTCTGGATTCAAAACTGCTGCTGCTGTTTTTCATCCTGATGAATCTGACAATTTTGTGCCTCATAGCATAGCCTTTTAAATCTTTCCTGGTCAGATTCCAGTTTAGCAAGATGTAAGCAGTTGTTTTAATTGGATAAGTTATCCTGTCCGTAACATTATTAACCTCCTTGAGACAAGATACACAAGAGCAAGTATTCTGAGGAATACTTGTATCCACTGGGTATATACACATAAGCATATCTTGTAGAGAGAACACTAATGATGGAAAAAGATAATTATGAAGACTGAAGGAGAAAAATTTGAATTCACAGGCTTTCTTTTAATGTCATCCTTTAATGTTGAAGACTATATGGAATTTTAATTTTCTCAGTTGAAATTTTTTCTTCTTTGGATGATTATTTCCTCCTCTTCTACATTCATGAAGAAACAGTGCTCTAGAATCAGGGGTTTTCTTTTGCCTCTTCATCTGTTCACTAGGACAACACATTGCAGTGGCCGGAGAATGAGCTTAGAAGTTCCAAAAAAATTGAGTTGTTTTAGGAGCAAGTTAATGCATCCAACTATTGTGATTTTTTTTGTTTGTTAGTTTTTTACTTTCAGTGAGGGATTCTTACTGTGATTTAAAAAGCTTATGATAGTAAAATTATACATGCATGTGAAACAAATCCATTGAGATCTCTCATACAGGTGCCATTGCTGTATACACTCTGTTTTGATGTGTATACTAAATTAGTTACCAGTTGTACAGTAAAAAAAACTATTGTGAAATACCTTCTTCTGTCATAGTATGTTTCTTTTCATATGCCTGGCGTACTTTGTTGTTTTCCTCTTAATGGTTTCTTTCATGAAACTCACAGGGATTTAATGACAAATAACTAAATCGTGACAAGTTTTATGCTTCTGGCCTGAAAGAGATCAAGGAATGCAGGAATGAGTAGTCTGGAAAATACAGAAGAGGAATATGTACAGTTTGTGCAAAGGAAGATCTGTTTCATTTCAACAGTGTTTCTTTTAATCAGAGTTGTATATGGTCTAATTTGTATCAGCCATTGCACTGGGAATGCTTTCAACTTGCAGGAGTGCTGGAAAACAGTTGGTAGACCACAGGTTCAACACTTCCCCCATGTGTACCACTTGCCCCTTTCAGCAAGTAACCACTGAAGAGCAGGTAACATTTCCAAGCCTGCTTTCTGTTAGGAACTAGACTATTTTCTTGCAAATTCATGGCAAGGGTTAGGCCATGAACAACAATTTTGTCAGTGAGTTGTTAAAGTCATATTTTCTTGCTCTTCCACTTACTCTCCAAAATGTTTTACTGAATGGACAAATGGTGGTATCACACCACTTCCAAGTGGAAAGGAATCATTTCTGTAATCTGCTCTTTCTTCTCCATCTCAAGCTTTTGCAGTTCTTCTGTTCACTGTAAGGGAGGGATGGTCTTGTGGAGTGTAAAACAGTAAAAGTTTGGCTAGAGGTGAAAGCACAAAGGTGAGATGGAGAAGCTTTTCAGAACGAAGAACTGCATGTGCTGCTTATTTCTTGGAAACCTGTGAGAGTTGTGAGACTGACTGACTGCATACTGAGAGACAGAGTGTGCATGCCTGACACTTGGTGTGGGTGATGAGATGTTGCTGCCTTAAAACATGGTGAGTTGCAGGTGAATTGGACTGAGCAAAACCCTGGAGTATTTCAGCCTGGAACATTTAAAGTATAAGAGTCTGTTGGAGTCAGTATTTTATTTTTCCTTCATTTATGGCTTGTAGGTTTCATTGCAGTTTCTCTTTCTTTCTGAAAATAACACATACTTTAGATTTTTTTATTTGGATTTTGGGGAGATGACACAGTTGGAAGGTTGTAGGGTGTGCCCAGTTCATCTAGGCATACACTCCATTTCACAGCGACCTGGTAAAAATGGTAGGTTTGTTGCTTTGGTTTTTTTTTTTCCAATTTGTATCTGGATCTTTGAGACACACAGGCACATGCCACTGTACAGTTTTAGCCTGCTTGCCTGCAGTAGCAGAATGTGATGAATGACAAATCGCAAAGTAGCATAACTTCTCTGCAGAAGGGGTGTGGGCACCTGCCAGGGTTTTAAGTAGCAGTATTGATCGGGCATAGGGCATCCTTAACCACAGGAGGCAGCACTGAAGCAATTGCTCTCTTTCTTTTGTTTTCCATTCTTCTAGGGGCCTTTTATTTCCTGTGTCCTCATCATCTATGAGATCTGTTGGCTATATATTCTCTCTTTCTCTCTCTTTGCCTAAAATGGATTCTAGCAGATGTAAAGATTGATTTCCTTTTGTGACTCATGTTGATCACTTAGGGTGTGTGCTCATGTCATGGGTGCTCTGCTGACACCCTGTGTCTGTGCTCTTGGATGGTTTCACACATCAATTCTTTCTACTGCCATCCTGCACAATATTTAGATATCCTCCAAAACAGATCCAAGCTGTGCCACAGCATTGTCACAGACCAAGTCAGTCTTCTCCTGTATCCTCGCTGACCCCAAATTCGTTTAATGCACATTGAGAAGCAGACCACAGGCCAAGTTGGGCAGTAGGCTAAGACCAGATGTTGTGCTTTACTGTGCTGTACTTCTTTTCTTTGGAAACAAGATGTTGAGAATTCAGCCCAACTGCAGTTAAAGTGACTCTGGAGTCAACGCTGGGACTGAGAGGCGGTTGTCAGCAGAGAAATGTTTAACAAGTGCAAGCTTATGCAGTTAAGATGAGGATGAGCAGCTGGAGCACTTAGGTTCTCTTCACAGAACAGCCACAGGCCTGCCTCAGCTGCATCTTGCACTTCGCCTGCAAAGTTGTTAATCTTCTCCCTTCTAAAAGAACTTGCTTTGATCCATTTATAAAGAAGACTGCGTGGAAAAAATTCTGATTATTCATTTATTTATCAAATTACTTTTGTGAATTAAATTGACTTCACCAACGCACAGTCAGAGATGTCAGCGAACTTAACTCCACAGCTGCAAAACATATAATGCTTCTCATTGCTGAAAGTGATATTTCCTGTTAGGACTGCACATTTTGAAGGGAGCCAGTTTGGTGGGATGTTAGCACTTCCTATGATATAAATAGACCAGATGAGTATCGCTTTCAATCTCAAAGGAATACACTTCTCATTTCTTGAGGGAAGTAACTGTATCTCTGGCAGGATTCTCAGGGAGTTTTATACTTGCTGCTGATGTCTCCTCATACTCGAGATTCGATTTGCTCCTTAATGAATGAGTATGCTTGTTGCAGCGCGTTGACATTTAGAGAGCTATTAATAGCGTCAGAGGCACCATACTGCAGCTAATGTCAGAGAAGTCCTTGCTGCTTGGGTTGCTGGGTGGGCAGAAAAGGAAAGCGAGAAACAATGTGGCAGACCTGTAGGTTGAATGCTAAATGGACAGCTGAGTTTATGAGGCGGGGAACTACCAGTTTATTCATAGATTTCCCTCTGTGTTGGAAGTGAGGATGATTCAGCTAATAGGGTTCCTTGGGGACAGAAAGCTAGAGGTAACCTCTCAAGAGCTGCGTGCTTCTCACTACAAGAAAACATTGAGGTGCTGGAGTGGATTCAAGGAAGAGCCATGAAGCTGGTGAGGAGTCTAGAGCACAAGGCTTATGAAAAGCATCTGAGAGAACTAGGGTTGTTTAGCCTGGAGAAAAGGAGGCTTAGGGGAGACTTACCGCCCTCTACAACTACCTGAGAGGAGGCTGTAGCGAGGTGGGGTGGTCAGTCTATTTTCCCTAATAGCTAGTGATAGGAAGAGAGGAAATGGCCTCAAGCTGTGCCAGAGGTTTAGATCTGGACATTTGGAAAAATTTCTTCACTGAAAGTCATCAAGCACTGGAACAGGCTGCCCAGGGAAGTGGTGGAGTCACCATCCCTGGAGGTATTTAAAAAATGGGTAGAGGTAGTGCTTAGGGACATGGTTTAGTGGTAGACTTGGCAGTGTTAGGTTTATGGTTGGACTTGATGATCTTAAAGGTCTTTTTCAACCTAAATGATTCTGTGATTCTCCCTCATTGTGCAGCTTGCACATGCTACATCCTCTGTATTTCTGGGCCCTGCTGCTGTAAAGCAGAGGCTAGTACAGGAAGTCCAGGTAATTGAATATGCTGGTTCAGTTGCTCATTTTTAGAAGCTTAAAAAAATAAAATAATCTTTTGGGTTCAACATTTTGTTCATCTGACTATATACACTGAGAAGCTGCATGTGTAAATGAAAATAACAGAGCTGGGAATTTGGCTGACATTGGGCTTGAATGAGAATGCTTCCTGTTATTTTTAAATGCTGGTAAAATGAAATCCCAGCCCCTTGATCCCACTCAGGTTTAGAGATAAAACCATAAAGAAAGCAAGCAGCTAATACACATTTGTTATTGTGCCTCTACCATGTGTGAGCGTTTGAAAACCTTGTCAGGAACAGCAAAGAGAAAGTTTTGAGGAAAGACCATCTCACAGTTTGAAATAGCGAGTACTGTGTACTTAATGAAGTTTCTTCCCTGTTGCAAGTGCTGGCAGGGTTCTGCAGAGTGTCTGATCATATGGCACCAGCTGAGCCATGCATTTAATTGTAAAAATAAATAATAGTTGGGACTGAAAAGAGGACAAATGAGTGGGTGCCATGACAGAATTCAGCTGTTCTTGGAGCATCCAAAAGAAACTGAAATTCTGGGTCTGATAATGTTAAAATTTTTGAGTATCAAGGAGAGTTAGAGGTCATCTGAGAGGAGCTGCATAACTATAGAACAAGTAGGAAAAGGGAGCTATACCAGTGTGACCCCAGAAGGTAGCAGAGCATTGCGCTTCAGGGACTCACTTGATTATTCATGCCTGGCATACTGGGCATACTGGTTTTTTCCAGTTTTTAGCTGCTAAGTTGAAGAAAATGCATCTGCTAATGTAGATGCAAGTAAAAGGCAGTGAAAGAATTCTTTGCACTCCGATTTATTTGTTCCTAAACTTTGGTCCATATATAAGTAATAGTCTAAGAGGTAGTTTTAAGTGACCTACAGCCAGTCATCAGAGCAGTGCTGCAAAGTAAATCATGTAGTGTTTTGTTACAAAGGTTTAAAGGTTAAAGGCTTTTGAGGGTGAGAAGCAGCGTGTTGAGTACTGCTGCTCGAGTGGAGTAAGAGGAGAGCTGAACTAGCTGGAGGAGACCAGGGAGGTCCCCTTTGATCCTTGAGAACAGGTTACAGTTCCTGTACCCTGAAGCAAATGAATTAATTTGCTAAATCACTTAGTGCTTCTGCTGTAACAGGATTTCCTGCATGAGTTACTTCTTTATAAAGCTTTGTCTTGATCTGGTTCTTCACTGGTTGCTAAATGTACTTAACTGGACAGAGGCACAGAGCCATGTAATCAGTTCTCCTGGGAAGATCCATTTTCTCCTCACTGCCAGACTACAGTCATTTTTCCATCCATTTTGCTTCCTAAAAGCTACTCTTTTTCCCTCTTCTTCATTGGTTGCCTCACTAACATGGCCTCCATTTCCCTTTTTTAATTTTTTATTTTCATTAGGTGAGGCAAGTGTTTGGGCAGTGGGCTTCAATGGCATCATCCAGGCATGGGTACAAAACAGTGACAAGGGAGAGAATTAATCACTGCACTAAAATGATTAATGTTTTGTTTTTATCATTTTGCATCCCACCATTGCATTTCAACTAACAAGGTTTCTGTCTTTGACCTACATGCTTCAACTGTTTGATAAGGTTTTGCCTTGTGCTGTCATAATCACTAACAACTGCTTGGGTATGAAGGTAATTTTGTTTATTTTCTGGTTCATGCTTCAGGAAAAATTAAAACTTGATGCTGAGAGGGAAAAACTAGAGAGGCTTCAGGAGCTTTACTCGGAGCAGAAGACGCAGCTTGATAATTGCCCTGAGTCCATGAGGGAACAATTACAGCAGCAGCTGAAGAGGGTCAGTAGCAAGTTTCAAGATTGCACTAACTTTTTTTTTTGGTTGTTTGGTTTTTTTTTGGTTTTTTTGTAGAGTTAAGTGTAACATATTGTGTGTCAAGTATGGAGTGTCTGAACGTATTTGCAACTCATAATTGTTAATAGTCCTGAGGGTTATGGGTTTTTGTGGAATGCATGTACTAGTTAATGTGCACGGTGGCAAATGAGTAGAGTACAAATGGACAGATTAGAAATCATTTTGTGTTGAATGTTTTTAAAGCTTTGAGCTACTTGCCTGTATTTAGCACCTTTGGCCTGCTGGGTGGTATGGAAGCTGCTGTGATGTGTAGATGGATGGTAGAACATTGCTCTTTGCCTGTGTGAGCAAAGACAGGAATTGAACTTTGGTCAGTGGGATTGGCTATTTCAGCAGCACTTTCCTGGCGCTCTTGTTTGATCCTGTTATGTGCTCCTCCTTCACGGCGCTATAAATGGTTGTCTCAGTGAAGCCATGGATAACTTTTTTTTTTCATTATGTAACTTAGCCTGAACTGTGCTTTGAAAAATTCATTTTGAAGATTATACCACTAAAACAGCTTCATTATATCCTACATTTTCAACAGTTGCACATCGGTATCTTTTCATAAAGTCTAATTGCAACTTGATTTTATTTTGTATTATTTGTAACAATCCCCCCCCCCCATATTGTTTGTGGATGTACAGTTATTTTCTGTGGAAAGTTTTTAATATTTGTTAATGTGAAGTGAGTTCTACAGCACATCTAGTTAGCTTTGTTCAACGGGGGGTAAATTTTCAAAGTATCAGTATGGCAAGCTCCAGAGGCCATATGAAAGACAAACTTGATCTTTTTACTTCATTTTTTTTCTGGCTTGAGTGTTTATTTCAGGAATAAGGGCTGTAATATCAGTGACCATGACAGGGCTTTTTTGTTTTATAGGAAAAATTCTTCAGATTTTGATTAATTTGCAGAACTGTGTTTTATTTTTTTCAGGGAACAAGAAGTATAAAAATCCAGCTTTGGAAATAACAATATTAAGTTCTATTTGCTTTTTTTGAGACATTTAAGGATTTTTGTAAGTGTCTTTTAAAAAAAAAAAAGGCAGTATTATGTAATATCTCATGCATATTAAAAGGAAAGGGAGCCTTTCCTGTGCAGTCACATACTTGAAGGTATTAATTCATGAGAAGCTGCAGTCTTGTTGCTGTGGGATGATAGTAAATCCTTTTTCACTCTTGACTGCTTCTAGAAATCTATTTGGTTAAATTTTTAAATTTGTTTGTGTTCCTTCTAAGTTGGATTCATAATGATTTTTGGATTTGAAAGTGGGGGTGCAGTTAAACAAAACTTGATATATGGGGGTGCAGTTAAATGTCCAGTTAGTCCTGCTGCATATTCTTCTAGGCCAGTTGTAGTGAAAGTTAGCTGTGGCTGCTGTGGTCAAAGCAATAGAAGTTATGACTTGCATTAGTGCACAGTATCTCTCAAACAGATATCAAATGTGAGAGCAGTTATGAAATTGCTGTAAGTATTGTACCAAAAATAGAGAAGATATCTTTTTCCTCCAAAATAAGTCCAGTACAGAATTAAATATCTGAGTATTCAGCAGGCTGTCCTGTATTAATTACTGCCTCTGGCCAGTCCCAAAGAGTGGTGGTGAATGGAGTTAAATCCCGCTGGAGGATGGTCACGAGTGGTGTTCCCCAGGGCTCAGTATTGGGGCCGGTTCTGTTTAAACATCTTTGTCGATGATCTGTATGAAGGGATTGAGTGCTCCCTCAGTAAGACTGTAGATGACATCAAATTGGGTGAGAGTGTTGACCTGCCTGAGGGTAGGAAGGCTTCATAGAGGGACCTGAACAGGCTGGATTGATGGGCTGAGGTCAACTGTATGAAGATCAGCAAGTGCCAAATCCTGCACTTGGGCTACAACAACCCCCTGCAATGCTACAGCCCTGGGGACAAGTGGCTGGAGAGCTGTCCAGCAGAAAGGGACCTGGGAGTTTTGGTTCACAGCCAGCTGAACGTGAGCCAGCAATGTGCCCAGGTGGCTAAGGCAGCCAATGGCATCCTGGCTTGTATCAGGGATAGTGTGGCCAGCAGGACCAGGGAAGTGATCTTTCCTCTGTACTCAGCACTGGTGAGGCCACATCTTGAATGCTGCGTTCAGTTTTGGGCCCCTCACTACAATGAGGACATTGAGGACTGGAGCATGTCCAGAGAAGGGCAGTGAAGCTGGTGAAGGGTTTGGAGCGCAAGTCCTGTGAGGAGTGGCTGAGGGAGCTGGGGTTGTTTGGAGAAAAGGAGACTGAGGGGAGACCTTATTACCCTTTACAGCTACCTGAAAGGAGGTTGTAGGGAGGTGGGAGTCAGTCTCTTCTCCCAGGTAAGAAGCAATGGGATGAGAGGAAATAGCCTCACGTTGCACCAGGGAAGGTTTAGATAAGATATTAGGAAAAATTTCTTCACTGAAAGGGTTGTCAGGCACTGGAACAGGCTGCCCAGGTAAGTGGTGGAGTCACCATCCCTGGAGGTGTTTAAAAGATGGGAAGATGAGATGCTTAAAGACATGGTTATAATTTGACTCAATGGTCTTAGAGGTCTTTTTCAACCAAATGATTTTGTGATTCTATGGAGATGTGAAGGTGGTGAATTCCCTTATTGCCTCATCTCTGGGACTTCAGTAATGTAATTTGTGCCCAGGGAAGCAGACAGCCAGTTTGGCTGTAGCAGCTACCTGCAGGGTGGTGGGTCTGGCGTATGAGCTGGGGTTGGCAGTGGGCAGCTGGCACACTGCATGGACTTCTGAGAGGTTGCTGCTTATTGGTAACTGTAAGGAATGTACACTCTTCCTGGTGGGCAGGGAGGACACTTCATCAGAGACTGGTGAAACCTGTGGGCTTCTGGAAGGTACTCAGGGAAAGCATTGATCTTCCTGATGGCTTCGTTAAAGTTAATTAGCACTCTTCATCCTTCACTGTTAGTGTGAAAGCACCAAAGCTTGTTTGTTCTCATGTGCCTGGTTATGTAGAGATATGTGTAAATGAGGCATGAGAATAGATTCCTGGATTCCTGCAGAGATCTGAAAAAGACACTGGGTGTTCTAGGAAATGCCTTACTCTTCAGAGAAAATTCTCCTAATTTTTGGAAATTATGTGGGCCATGCAGCTCCCACCACATCCTGACGTAAGGGCCTCTCCCATCAAATTTTTTCTTGTGTCATTACAGAAGTAATGGAGATCCAGGAAAAAATTACAGTTTGAAAATTCAATATGGAAACATTGTGTCTGTTATTTGTTACTAGATTATATGTTACAATATTTTGATGTCAATTGTTTTAATAAAAATGGGGGAGTATACTTCCTACTTGGTTTAGAAAGGCATTACCTACAGTGAGAACAATTATTCTCCTGCAAATCCTACCCTGCCAAGTAGCATCCTTGTGAAGATCATGTCAAGGACTCAGTGGGCACACCTCAGAGCCAGACCTTGTGTCCCTGTTGCTGTACCCTGCTCCTGCAGGCTGCCTGGGGTCTTGGTCCCCATGGGCCAGCCTGGTTGGTGATCACACTGCAATGTGCTTGCAACCACTGGTAGAGCTAAGCTTTTGCCACTCACTTTTGGAGGTGTTTTAATTTGAAAATGGACTTGAAAATTAGGTACGGGGTTTTTTTTTTCCAGTGGACGCAGTGGTACAGAATGTGGTGAAATTCTTGTTCTGTAGTGCATCTCACAATGAATATAGCATTTCATGAGCTGAACTGGCTATCAGTTGCCTTCTCTGAAGTCTGTTTCTTCTTTTGCTTCAGTAGCAATTAATTGGGTATGAAATAGCCTGAACTTGTTGGCTTCCATTGTCCGTGCAAAGCCTTTCTGCTTGCTTTGAATGCTGAAGGTGGCTGACTGGTTTGAGTGAAGCCTTTTTGTATTGTAGGTAACCGTTTTCTTGTAATTTCTAGCCCATGTCTTTGCTTTTGATCTCTTCACTATCTCCTGCAAGCACATCTTTGGAGAATAACAGAAAGTTGTTGGTATTATGTGCATATTGTATAGAGCCTCAGCATTTAATAACAATGCAATTATTAAAAACACCTTTTTCTTCATGAATTTGGAACTTTTAAGTAGGGATTAATGTTATGAATACACAGATGTTGAGGGAGAAAGATCAGCATTCAGTTCTTGTGCTGTAAAGCACTGTAAGTTTTACCTCCTCATCCCTAAGTGGAAGGCAGGATTGTTCTTATTTCTCGGGTCTTTTCTGCAGCATGCAGCCTCATCATCCTGATATTGGTCCAGGGGAATGCTTGAAAATGGGCTGATACCTTTTCTGAAGTAATAGATCTACTGAGTAGGGTGGATGACTTCAGTCTTTAATTGTGAATTTGCACAGGGAGGAATTGCCAGCTCTGCTTCAGTGGCCCACGAGCAGCCTCTGGCTGTGCAACTGGTATGGTTGGACATTGCTGCCAAGGTGATGGCAGTGTGCTGATGGCACACAGCTTCATGTATCTTTTGTCTTGCCTAACTGTGTATCTGTTAATAAAAACAGTACTGGTCCTTGGGCTAGACCTGGAGAAATTCTAACTGCAGTTCAGAGTCCTTTGTTTGAGGGTGTATTCCCATAACTAATTCAGTGTGCAGTTCCCTGGTGTTACTGGGATGATACTGTCTGTCCTTTTTGGTTGGTAAGTAGCTGCTGTCCCAGTTTGGCACATGACCTCACCAAATGGGTTTGGGGTTTTGGTGTTGTCGCAGCTGAGCTACAGCAGAGTGATCTGCCCAGCCAGGGTGCGGTCAGAGCTTAGGAGGCTCCAGCTGCAAAACAGCTCCCTTACCATACAGGTGCTTTGTGTCTCTCAGCAGAATGAGACAGCAGGAGTGGTGGAGAAAGCAATGTCAAAATAATCATTAGCCCTATTTGTTCTTTTATCATCACAGTAGGTCATTAAAAGCCTTGAGCTCCCGTTTGAATATGTTGTATGAGACATGTAAATACTGTTTTAGATTGATTTTTGTATTTGTAAGTATCTCTGGTGTCAGTGAAAGTGTGATTACTTTTTATGTTTTTAATTTTTTTTTCTTTTTTTGCTTAAGGATGCTGATCTGTTGGACATAGAAAGCAAACATTTTGAAGATTTGGAATTCCAGCAGCTTGAACATGAAAGCAGATTAGATGAAGAGAAAGAAAATCTGACACAGCAGCTCCTGCGTGAAGTAGCTGAATACCAGCGTAGCATTGTCAGTAGAAAGGTAAAAGCAGTAACACTTGATTCATTTGTTCTCTCTTGCTGAGCATAAAGGAGATGAAATGGATCTACAGCCTGCTCATCTGTAAGAAATAATTCAAGTTTCCTCTTTGAAAAAAGCTTTTGCAGCAGAGTGAAGGTGATGGCCCAGTAACATCCCACACAGAGCAAATCATGCACTTCTACAAATAGAAATAAATCAATAAAGTGCCACACCCTGTTTGTGTATTTTTATATGAAAATTAAACCCTCTAATCTGTTACAAAGCTACCAAAGTTGTTTTTTCTCCTTTAAGAAAGGAGATTTGTACACTCTGGGCAAAATTAGTTATTTCATGGTCATAGTTGATCCTGGTGTTCAGTGATTTTGCTAAAATAATAATAGAACATCAAATTATGATGATACCTTAATTTCTAAAAACAGTTATAAAGGCCTTATCTCAACCAATTAAATACCAGTTTTTCAGAGATCAGAGGTTGCATCTGCTAACCAGTTCTGTTTACTATATGGGTGCTGGTCACCATATTATCAAAGAATGTATGCAATTGATCTTTTGTCTCTTCAATAAATTATTCTTTACTGCCTAAATATTATTTAATAATCTCCTTAAGAGCAGTAGGCTGTCTTGTAAATACTTTTTTTTCATATTGCTTCACTTATGAATGAGTAAACTCATGAATAGGATCCTTGCTGCAGGTTGTCTTGTGCTTTGAAAATAAAACAGGAAAGGACCTGGGGGTGTTGGTGGACAGCAGGATGACCATGAGCCAGCAATGTGCCCTTGCGGCCAAGAAGGCCAATGGCATCCTGGGCTATATCAGAAGGGGTGTGGTGAGTAGGTGGAGAGAGGTTCTCCTTCCCCTCTACTCTGCCCTGGTGGGACTGCATTTGGAGTATTGTGTTCAGTTCTGGGCCCCTCAGTTCAAGAAGGACAGGGAGTTGCCTGAAAGAGTCCAGCGCAGGGCCGCAAGGATGATGGAGGGAGTGGAGCATCTCCCTTCTGAGGAGCGGCTGAGGGCGCTGGGTCTCTTTAGCTTGAAGAAGAGGAGACTGAGGGGTGACCTCATTGACGTTTATCAATTTGTAAAGGGCGAGTGTCAGGAGGAAGGAGCCAGGCTCTTCTCAGTGACAGCCAATGACAGGACAAGGGGCAATGGGAGCAAGCTGGAGCATAGGAGGTTCAACCTGAACATAAGGAAAAACTTTTTTACTGTGAGGGTGACAGAGCACTGGACCAGGCTGCCCAGAGAGGTTGTGGAGTCTCCTTCTCTGGAGACATTCAAAACCTGCCTGGACGTGTTCCTGTGCGACCTGGTCTAGGTGATCCTGCTCTGGCAGGGGGGTTGGACTGGATGAGCTTTCAAGGTCCGTTCCAACTCCTAATATGCTGTGATTCTATGAAATGTGTAAATTGTGATTGTTTTCTCTTTATATTAGGAAAAGATATCTGCCCTCAAAAAACAAGCCAACCATATTGTCCAACAAGCACAAAGAGAACAAGATCATTTTGTAAAAGAGAAAAACAATTTAATAATGATGCTGCAAAGAGTAAGTATTCATTGTCTTTCAAATATTTTTAGCATGTAATAAAAGAGCATTTCATAGAATAAAATAACATAGAGCATGGCAAAAGCATCAGTTTGCAGAAGCTAGCAAGTAGTGATAGACATCTTTTGTATCAATTAACCTTTTTTTAAAAAAAAAAAGTCTTTTGTAATTAATCAGCAGATTTCTTAGGAGAAAATGCCAGTGGCGTTTAATAATTGAGAGGGTTTCAGAGGTACCGCCCTTTCAGAGCACTCACCCAGAAACACCCACTCAGATGCTGAATCTAGAAGCCTGTGCTCCCTGTGTGGCTTCTGGAACCATGCACAGAGCTCTGATTTTTGGCTTGTAGCCCACACTAGGCCACAGGACGAGCTACTTAAGATCAGTAAACATCTGGTTAATAAGAAGTTGGCATGAGCCCTTCACATCCATTTCATGTTTTGCTTTTAGTCATGAGAGAAATCATGTTTAGTCCTTTAAGAAGAATCAACATTTTCAAGATTCCGAAGGAAGACCTATTTAGTTTGCCTGTGGTTATTAAATACTTTCACTAGTTTTTTGTTCTGTATCTCCTATTTTTTGTTCAGTTCTACTGTAAGTGGATAGAGTTGAAGCTCTGCTGTGTGGTTTCTAGCCTTCTATTCCAGAGTGTTTCTTTACATGCTTAAGAATATGGCTAGCATTTATTTTCACTGCATGGCTGTTGATATTTAACATAAAATGTCTGTTTTTAACAGGAAAAAGAGAATCTCTGTAATCTGGAAAAGAAATATTCCACGCTTTCTGGAGGAAAGGGATTTCCTATCAGTCCCAATAGTCTAAAAGAGGTAAAGAGATTCACTGCTTTTTACTTTACCATAAGTAACTTCTAGTAACTTTAGCATTTAGTGAAGTCCTATTCATGCAATTTTTGTTGAGATGTGATGAAATTACTTTGTAAAGCTATTCATGGAAGTCCAAATGAGCAAAAATAGCTTCTCTTGACATTTTCCCAGATGTGACTGGTACTGCCTTAATATCTTGCCCTGGAAAAATGATCATTTTTATGTGTGTGTTTGCTGGGGGGGTGTGGGGGGAGTGTTGGTGTGGTTTGTGCCTAATTTTCTCAGAATAGACAATTAAACCTCATTGAAGTGAAGAAGAATGAGGTCCAGAAATAACTCTGTTCAAGTATCAATACAGTTCTGTCTTATTTTTGCACTGTGGATTTTATCATTGCCACCCCCTCCTCCCCTTTTTATTCAAAGGGTCTGTAAGAATGCACGACAAGTGTACATTTTGATCTTTTTTAAAAATTGAAGACTTCAAGCTACTGTGGTTGTAAGATACCTATTGAGCCATGCATTTAACTGTTCTGAATAGTTAGAGTAAAGATGTCAAATTTTTTTTGCTGAAAAAAATTGAGCCAGTTTGAGTAGTGCACGATGATACCCAGAGTTTACCTGCAGCTGTGAAGACTTCATAGTTTTGAGGGTACCACTTTAAGCCTCAAGGTCCATGAGCAAGGTCAGTGTAAGGTAAACCACAGTCCATTACAAAGATTCAGTCAGCACCTATGATAATTAGCATAAACTTTCCATATTTATCTTCTTGACTTGATGAATCTGCAAATTGCAGCTAAACATGAAGTTTATGGAGAAGCAGAAAATCTAGCATTTAAAATAATACACTGACAGGTATCTGTGGCTGCTTCATTAACTTCTGCTTAAGAGGTTTGACTGGACTTGCCAGATCTGCTTGTAACGAAGCCCTGAACAAGGTTGGCCACATCTAACTGTGTGGGTGTCACTACAGGAAGTTGGGCTCTTGAAGTCTAAAGCAACCGCTTACCCACTTAGCACCTGGGAAATGTGATCTTGCTTATTTGGGCTCCAAGTTCTTGGTGAACCCAGGTGGCTTCCAGGTACTTAGACTTCCAGTGTCCTAAGTGGCACTCTGATCTGGACATCTGGCAAATTTAAGCTTCATTTTTTTCATTTTGAAATGGATCTGTTTATTCTCTCACTGGAAAGTAGATGCTATCTCTGGCTTTTATCTTCATATCCACATAATGGTTTGCTTAACCACAGATATTTCAAAATGCAACTACATTAAGTGAGCCTGACAGTCTTTTTATTGAAATGGATTATTGAGTGGCGTCATTCTATTCACTGCAGTAGAGTCCATTAGGACTTACTCAAAAGTAAATGAGAGAAGGAACAGCAAGGGTTATCTGTTCTATGCCCAGTGTTCCCATAGGCTCTGTCCTATAAAAGAAATGTTTGTCTCAGTCCAGTTTAATTTTTTCTGACTGTTCCGGCACCTTTAAAAATCAGGCACCAAATCGTACACGGGCTGAAGCAGACTGCCTGCACACAGAAGTTAATTTCACCAGGCAGTTGCTCATGCATCGGTTGAGTCTGCGGTCCAACATTTCTGAGCACCCCCCTCATCAAAGCACACGTCTGTAACTCTCCTGTCCTTTGTGAAGCTTACTCCCTGCGTGCATAGCACAGAGAGTAACACAGCCCTGTGTAAAGAGACAGGATGCTTATCCCAATACTTAAATAACTGAGGAAAATCAATATTGTTTAAAAGTTCAGTGTTGAGAAAATGACTTGGGTACCTAATCTGACTTGAAACCATTTATTTAATCTAATGTATTAGGGGCCTGAACTAATGCACAGCACAGTTATTAATTTTTTTGTGTATTTTTTTTAATGCCTTGGTGAATCCTCATTGGGATTGTGAGTCTAAACTGAATGGTTTTTATATAACGGTGAAAGTGCTTTTACTATCTATGAAATTGAATATAATATTGCATTCACAGACTTGCCAATTTTTGCTTACTGATACACTGCTACTACAAGATGGTTTAGCAAGTTCTAAGTTTATTTGTGCTGGAGTCTGTTCTACGGTAATATGGCCGCATGTTTTGAGAGGGAAACTTTAGTATATTTATCCAGTCTTCTTCTCATTTAATAGTTCATCAAATGGTATCCAAGTCAAGATTTGTCTTCTGTTTCTAGAGTGCTGTGTTCACAGTATGATACTTAATTTTCCAGAATTGTCTATCTGCTTGAAATAACTGATAAATACATTGAAGATATTGCTAATGGGTAATAGGGTTGGTAATTTTTTCCAAGCTGCCTTATATGATCATTGCTAAATTTATGCACTTTTGAGAAGAAGAAATACAAGAGCAGTCTGTGGCTTCTGTTATTGAATTGCCAAAGTATACCTACTGGTATGTAAGTGTGCTGGTACAGTAATAGAAACATAGCCCCTTTGACACCTTCTCAATTTAAAAGCTGTTTGCCATCTTGATTTAAAAATAAGTATATCTCTATATCATTTTTATGACATTGCTTCAACAGTAATTTATTCTTCCTTTTGAATAGCCTTGTTTTCTATGGATAAGGAGTTAGGACATTTGATTTTTTTTTTTATAGTCCGTCATCATATACACCATGGATTAGAAGCCACATTTTGTTTTTTAACTAACATTTTTTCAGTTAACACAGGAACACATGCAATAATTGTATTCTGCTATTGTATCTCAAATCTGCCTGCATTAATCTATTCAGGCAGAAGCACACTCTAATGTCTGTGTTGTGCCTGTCCTCAGTCCGTCACCTCCTGTATGACTGGGTTTGTTTTTTATTGGGTTTTTTGTTGTGTTTTTTTGTGTTTGGGTTTTTTTGTTGTTTTTTTTTTTAAAGGACAAATTGTAATGGCTGTGGAGCTAACACCAACAGTATCTTACCTGAGTCTTCCAGTAACACTTAGAAGTTAGAAGCAATTTCCAGACAATGCAAATGGAAGGTGTTCTGTCAGTGTAATTTATGGAGCAACAAGGGCAGGTCTTTATGTGGGTTCTTCCTAGTTCTGGTGGTCATGTGGTTTGCTTAAACTAGCTTAAATGTTAGGCAAGAAATGAATCAGAATACATTATTTTATTTAAACATGGGAGTTTAACATTAAAAAATGGGTGAATAAAAAGTCTTTGTTCTTTTTCTTCCAATCTGCTTTCCCGAGAAAAAGCTACTTAATTTCTAAAGGGTATTTACTTTTTTGTGAAGTCTTTTGGTCACTTAATGTACATTTTCTTTTTGATCACACTAATTTTATTTATTTAAATGAAGGACAGTTTTCAGAATCCAAGTATTCAACATTTGAAAAGCTTGATGATAATTTTATTTTATTTATGATGAAGTATTTAAATGATAACAAATATTTGGCTGTATCACTCTAAACTAACTCTCATCATACTGGGTACATTAATACTCTTGCACGTCTTTTGGCTTTTGCTCCTTTTAACCTCTGAATTCCTCCTTTTAGGGCTATATCAGTGTAAGTGAAATTAGTGAGCTGTATGGCAATTCCGCGAATATATCCCCTTCCACTCAGCCCCCCACAGATGCTGAAGCAGTTGCCATTGAGCCTTCCACGGCTGTGCTGACCAGCCAGCCACAAAATAAAGAGGTTTGTTTGAGAGACAATTCCTTTTGTTTGCATTATTCTTTCATGGCTGCCTTTTTCCTTTTATTTTCTTTTTTTTTTTTCCTATTTCATTTTTTGGTAATTCAGCACGTAAAATATTGACCCTAAGGCAAACTGCTGTCTGCCAGTTGCTGAGTCAGATAATGGTTTAATAGTAAAGCTGAAGGACAGCTCCAGTTGTAAACTGTCTTTGATGATGTAGATGGGACTTCCAAGGCCAAAACAACTGAATGCTTATGACCCAAGCAGCAATAAGTGACAATCTTTGCCTATCAAACACTATATATGTACACTATATAATAAACACTAATAAACACTATATACACACACACACACACACACACACACACTATATAATGCACCTTTGGAGAAAAGGTCTGTGGACTCATTTAATGATTCAGTGGTGCTTAGGTATTAATTTTGTATGTTTTGTAGCTTTTTTTTTTCCTGTGAGGTGCTAGAAGTATATCTTGAATATTTGGGGGAGATGGATAACTTCTGCTTATCTTAGCTATTTAATGGAGTCTGTCCAGTCTGTGTTTTCTAGC
Organism: Mesitornis unicolor; assembly: GCF_000695765.1. Taxonomy (NCBI): domain Eukaryota; kingdom Metazoa; phylum Chordata; class Aves; order Mesitornithiformes; family Mesitornithidae; genus Mesitornis; species Mesitornis unicolor. Next base: position 22,349 of record NW_010160200.1, on the reverse strand, counting down.
TTACTCTTTCTTGTTCTTTGTGATATTTTTGCTTTTGTCATGACCACAGCAAATTTTGAATAAAACCCCATTTAAAGGAATAGCATAATCTTATGAATGATAAGCCATTTATCTTTGTGTTGCAGTAAGGCAGCAACAGGTTTAGAATTTGACATTTCTGTGCTGCTTCTGATAGTTAAATGTGCCTCGAGAGTTGCAACACATCTCCTTTCCTGCTAAACGCTCCAAACAAACACAGTGCTAAAACTGCAGCTTGTATGTGCCGTATCTTTTGAGCGATTTCAAAAAGAAAACTCTGTGTGTAATTTCTCTTTTTTCTATAAAGCTAAGATCACCTCTCTGTTCTGGATTTGTGTTTCCTCACTCTCTTTCTCCTCGCTCTATTGCTCAACTTCCATCAGTCCATTGGCCTGAGGTCATGGCTAGTCATGTAGATCCTATTCCTTTATCTGACACACCTCCACCTCTGCCAGCTAAGAAACACCGCAGGCACCAACAGGTAACAGATTCAAAGCTGATAACTTGGGATTATTATCTTTTGGTTTTGTTATGGTGGCCATGAAGTTGATTTATGTGTGAAGTTCCTAGAATGATATGATAGATCATGAGCTGGTTGTGCTTGCAAAATGTTGCACTTAATGGCTTTACTTACTTAAAAATCAACACAATGCATTAGAGAATGCTACTGAACAAAAAATCTCCGTATATAAACAACCCAGAGGCAAATATTAATATTTAGGAGCCGTTGTAACTGTCAAAAGACTTGTAGCAATGAAGTACAGGTAGCTGTGCTTGAAATCCTAAAATAATTTTTCATATACATTTGAACAATACCTCCTAAAAGCTGTATCAGTTTTATGCCTCCACTTCATTACAATAACTTATAAATAAATGTTTTTCTGCGTAATTGGATTCTACTTGTACCCTAGACTTGAGTTTTTTTAAAAAATGAGTACAGGGATATTTACACAAAATGTAGAGATGGCTTTATTGTATTTTCTTAATTGGCATTATTTTAATGTGATATTCGTAGGAATTCTGGAAAACATTGTGAAGCAGGAGGTACTCTGTATTTTAGACTTTGTTATTTCCAGGGAAGTTTCCAGACTATCACCTTCAGTATATTCCATATAGAGTATAACTGAGCAAGTAGGTCAATTCATTTTGTCAAAACTGTGTAACGAATTGCATTTGAAGCATTTCAGAAATCTGGAAGAGCGAAAGAAGCAGCACAGGGAATGCATGTACATGAGTGATACTTTGCCTCGCAAGAAAACAACTCCATCGGTTTCCCCGCACTTCAATAGCGCGACGCTTGGACGAAGCATCGCATCTAAAGTACGTAGTGGCATGCTATCAATAGCCTTCCAATGTCTACATAAAAGTCTGTGTTATGTTAGAAGGTAAGCTTAGGTAGCACTCTGAGCTTTCCATAATCCCCCAAATTCACATCTGAAGTTGACTTTGAAAGAAATTTGGGTTTATTAACATGTGGGAATATATACAAAGCCTTTATTTTGACCACTGGAAATGCTGTGCTGCAATAGTAATCACACATTTGTGGTTAACGTATCTCAAGGATTGTATTTCCAGCCTAGTTTAAATTGGTTCTAGAGATACAACAGGTTGTTTTCCTTCCTACCAAAGGCCTCTAAATTGTAAAGGTTGTGTATAAAGTGAAAATACTCTTTATTTGTGACACGGTAAATCAACAGACAGCAGCAGGGTGCAGATACTACTTTGGAAGTGTTTTGGTCTAATAAAGACTTTGCACAACTAAAATACCCATGGCTGGTTGATATGTCGTGACACTGATACCCATGACAAAGCAAGTTATTTTACCATTAGTGGCCGATAAAAAAAAAAAAAAGTCTTGAAGTGCAGTTTTAAGTACATATTTACAAAATTTCCTGCAGGGACACTTACCATTAGGACAGAGCAACAGCTGTGGCAGTGTACTTCCTCACTGCCTGGCAACCATGACCAAAGAGTCAGAGTCGAGAAGGATGCACAAAGGTAAGACCTTTTTATTTGATTAATTGCTGTTAAAAGTCAGTGTTCAGTTTTTCAGCAAACAAGTCTGGAACTGGTTTTGCTATAATCAACAGGGCTGTAAAATAAAGTTTCCTTCTTGGTGAAAAAAGCAAGCTCTAAATGTCATTTGCAGCTATTGGATGTTAAGATGATGATGTAGGCTTACATGTAGTTTTGAAGTACATGGTCACTAAATATAATCAAGCAAACAATAAAAGTATATTGAAAAATACACATTGAGTTAATTTCTGTGTTAACTGAGTAATTTCTGTGAACGATTTTGAGGCAATATAGATATTACACGTTGCTTTCTTTTTGTATTCTTTTTAAAAAATATTTCTTTTCATGTTGTGATCTTAAAAATTGTATTTCACAGGCATTTATTTTTGCCTGAACAAGGTAATTCCCAGACAGACATTCAGTATCATGACTTACATTTGAGAATCTGTAACTGTGCTATTGTCACTGGTCTTAAATATCTGGGCTACAAAATAGGAAAGGAGAGAGATGTTTTAACATGGATAAATAACTGCATTTTTGTAATAGAGACATGAAAATTCTGGATCCAAAAGGAAGCTACATCTTTGAAACATGAGTTTGTAGGCTATGGGATTCTGTGTCTGTTGTTTGCTGCCTTGAGTGGATACACTTAATTTCTGCTTTAACGAGATGCATTATTCATCAGAGTGTCCCATCTTCAAATGGAGTTGCTGTAGTGCCATCTGTCAGTTTAGTTTCTTTCTGACATCTGCAGCGTTGTTATCAATACAAGTGCCAGAGGTCCTTGTGTAGAATTGCACCGACTAAGCCCAAGCTGAGACAGGGTCCATCCTGTTGTTGTAGGACCTGTCAGGGCCAGCAGCTGCTAAAGGTCAAAGAGCCCAACTGGGGTCAGCCATATGCACCCAATTGAGTCAATACAAGGATGGAACAAGCTTGCTGAAAAGGGACCAAGACTTACTACATGCACTTTATAGAGCTGATCCAGCTGTGATCTGGGGTTTTTTTGAGCTTATTTATGCAGCGGGCCTTCCACAAGCCTACCGTGTTGTGGCTAACTTATCCTGAAGTATTTCAGATGTGATACGAGAGGAGCTTTGCTCAAAAAGCTTCTTTGATGTAATGCGTCTGCAAAGGTGGAATTGCTTGCAAGTACATTCGTGCTCATAATGGGGCTGTTGTGCAGAAAACACTTTGTTTCAGTTTGAAAATCAGTAAGATTCGTTTTGCTAAACTTTGATAAGAGATCATGTGTTTAAAATTGGAAAGATTTCTGTAAAATGGTTGCAAAAGAGCATTAGTGTGTGACCTAAAACACAACGTGCTACCCAACCTAGTATATGCAAAATAAGAGAGCTTAGAATATCAGTTCAATCAAGATCAGTTTTAATGTCCCTTTTTGGTTTTTTGTCCCCATGCAATTAGGAAAATCCTAATAGTACAGGCAGATTTCTTAACGAAAGAAAGAAAGAAACAAACGCAAAACCCACAAGCCAAAACTGAATAAGGGCCTGACAAAGAAAAAAGGCAGGGAAGAATGAGAGATGTATTTGCTAAGGCACTTGGCACAGTATTTGCCATATGCTATGGAGAAGTAAAATTTTCTACCAAATCAGTGGAACCCTGCAAATGTATAGATACTGCTTATACTGATAAATACATGCTCCCTTCCCTTCCTGCTCCAAAAATTAGTTGTTCACCTAAAACAGGTGATGAATAGATAAAGTGTTCCTGACTTGTCATGTGTATTGGGCCACTGCTTGCTTTCCTTGCGTTTCTTTTCCCACTTGACAGGGTTTTCAGTCCGTCAGTTTTCTGTGTTCAGGGTGATGTATTGCAAACGACATGGGGGGCTGGAGTTACTGATACCTTGCGCACGTGGCTGCATCAAGGGCTTTGAAGCTGCGTGTGCTCAGCTCGGTGGAGATCTAGGGTCTTGCACAATAAATGCCATTTCACCCACTCTGGAGCACTGACTATCGCGCAGTGTCCCATAAACTGCTGTACAGAGAGGATGATGCGCTTGTGAAGTGGTATTAGTAGCTTACCGCATTCCTTGGGGCTTAAAAGCATTGAGGAAATTTGTAGGCTGGATGTTTAGGCACATTCATATAGATCTTTAAAAAAGTATATTCAACAGTGTCTGGAGGAAGAAGTGGCAGCTCAGCTAGTTTGAGGATATCTGAGAATTATCACTAAATGGTAATGGTCTAAAATGAGTTTTCTCCAATGTGCTTTCTCCAGTTTTTCTTATTTCTGTCCATGAAGTAAATGTAAAAGTGTGAGATGAAAAATTCAAAGTAAGAAATGAAGTCGGGAAACTAGGAACAGCCACTCAAGTTTGAACAGGGATTTCGATTTCTTTGTCTTTGCACAGGAACAAATAATGTCTACGAATAAAATTTAGGTTAGAGCCAGTAGGAAATATTTTAGGAAAGATTTCTAAGTACTAAATAGTCTTTATTGTAGGATTACCAAAACTGTGTTTAGTCAGTCATGTAAGTTCAAGAATTGTTCTTGAGAGAAACAGTCACTGTCAGTAATCATAGCCTCAGTTAAGAGCAGCTTATAAAAGTTGCCTTTAAGAGGACATATCTTTAATATAAATCATTAGTGGAAAAAGTTATTTCTTAGCAGGCGTTCACGAGGTATTTTTGAAGGACTGTATTTATAAATTCACCTCCTGTCTTTGTAAGCAAACCATAAAAAAAAAATCAAAACCAAAACCAACTAACCAAACAAAAAAAAAAACCCAAACTCTGCCACTTGGTACAATCTAGAGACCTTACTCTGCACAGGTCGAAACTTGTGTCCAAGAAGCTCCCGTGGGGTGCTGTGTGCCAGAAGCCTGCACAAGGCCAGAGAGGAGCAAGGAGAGAGGGTGAGCCAATTCAGTCTCATTGACTGCAGGATGGACTCCACAAGAGATGAGGGAGCTGGGAGTTAAGGTGTAAGACCAGACACAGAACAGAGAACAAAGCTGCTGGGACATAAGTTAGGTACCTGCAAGATTATTATTCGTATGCTCTACAGAAAAACAGTATACTGAGGGCAAGGTATCTATGTTAAAACAAATTACAAGCTTTTCAAACCTTTTTATTTTCTTTTCTTTTTCCCCCTTATTCTTTCTCACTGAACTCAGGAAAAGCCAGAAAAGGTATGAAAGCATCTCTTTACCTGGCTGGGACTATTGTTGTTATGTTTTGGCAAAAGTATGGATTGCATCAGCACAGTCAAGTAGTTCCCAAAAATCTTGGAAAACTTTTAATTAATTGTTAAATAATGACAGCACTGAAAAAATTATTTTTTTTCCTGCTGTCAAATAACCTGTCACAACAAAACTTCTGATTAATGCTAGTATCTGCAGAGCTACAGCTTTGTGCAGGCCTGATTTTTTTGCTTCTTTGCTCATAGCCACACAAGTAGAGCAGAAAATGTAGAAATCTTTGCAGATCTGTGGGTGACAGTGACAAGGTAGACAGACTTGGGCTTCCTACTCTGGCATGTTTCCATACACAAAATGTATTTTGACATGTTAATGTCAATCTTTAAAAAAAAAATAAGAAAGGCTGGAAATAAAGTAAAATGTTGTACCGTGATCTTTTTTATGAAGTACTATTTTTAACATACTTGACAGTGCTGCTTTCAATAACAGGTTTCACCTATAGTTCTGACCTCACCATATTTTGTGGTGATCTGTCTGGTTGTTGTGATTCTGCAATAACTTTTTTTGGTTGTTTTTTTTAATGATATGGCTTTATGGTTATTTGCATTATTTTGCTTAACGGTATGGCTGTTAACAGCGTTTGCTGTTGTACTACAGAGAATACAAGTCAATGCAACAAGAAGCATTGCAGCTCTTGTATCAACTTAAACTTGGCTGATACAGGTCTTGGCTTGTGGGAAACTTGCAGTGAAGTGCTGGATCTTACCAGCAGCCTAATATGTCTAAGGGCATGTTTTGTGGATAGGCACCTGAGCAGTTAAAAGTTCCTAAAGCAATAGCTTGTGCCTGGGCGATGTGTAAGTGGGGCTGTAACGGAAGTGGGTTGGTTGTGAGGCTTCTCGGAGTTGGTATGCAGCCGATCCTGAGCTCTGAACTGCCTGTTGCTTACGGCATGAGGAGAAAATGAAAAGAAAATGAGAACATCTCATTACGCTGTGTTTCTGTGAATGCATCTCATTTTGTGACCTAACAGCTGTATATTTCCTGCAGTATTCAGTTACGTTTGCATGGTTAGTCAAATTTAACTGACAAATGTTTTACTTAAAAATGGGTTCTTTATCATTATGGAAAGTTCACTTTCCTCTAGGAGAACATTTTTAAAGCTTCTGTGTTTCTATATGGTTTTTAGATGGGTTTATTTGTTCAGTGAAATATAAGATACAAAATTAAGATTTCTGAGTAGTCAGGGTTTTGTAACAGGCTCAATAGAAAAACATTCATTTGAATACAGTTTCTTTCAGTAATTTATTTTTTCTTTCTTTCCATAATGAATAATTGATAACCGTTTTACAGGAGCAATTAGTCATTCCAAAGGTTCGAGTATGAAAGGTAACTGCATATCTGCAATAACAGCAGCATTTGCCGTAACAATGGGAAAAAACCTCAAACTGCAGATGTGAAGCAGTAACACCTGTGTTGCGTGATGCTATTATCTATACCTGTATCTCTGTCCCTTTTGTCTCTTTTACTAATTGATGCAATAGAGCTTTTATTGAAATTTAGTGTTCTTTCAAATGGCAAGTAAGGTTCTATTAGTTCCTTAGAAACGAGCTTTAATTGTCTGCAAGAAACCTTTGTATGGTACAGAGAGAAGTGAGGAGGGAAGAGGATACTATCTGCCTTGGAAACGCTTGTAGGGCATGATTTCCTAATAACATGCTTTAATTATTCAGTTTCAGTCATGCTTTTCAGATACCTTTTGGAGAATATTACAGCCTTTCCAAAGTAGAGTGGCAATTGTTGCCTCCCTGAAATGGGACTCTCCCCACTGTGGCATGGCAAAAATATGCCAGCCAGTAGCCTTGCATGTGCAGACAGAGAATGAGAATAAGGCAGAAAAATATTCCCGCTTTAAGCATGTTTTCCTAGTATCAGTGTCTTAATGGTGTCTAGTAAACATTTTTATCTGGACTTTGCTGCATTTGTACATTTGTCTGCATTTTTCCTGCGTGTTTATCTTAAATATGTGGAATGCCAGCAGCTGCCTTCCTGTATGAATGGGAGGTTTTCCTGTACTCTAACAGTCCTCCTTAATCTCTTCCTCTGCCACCAGCTCAGATTTTGGGTCAGGAATGTGCAGAGAGTATTATAAACTTGACAGAGCATCAGAGCTGTGAGAAAGTTTCACTTCTTGCATTGATCTAAGGAAAAGATGAGCAGCGCAGTTGCATTTGTAATCACATGGATTAAACAAACCTTAAAAGGGCACTGGAAAATAACTTCAGCAGTTTAAACGTCAGCTGGCATTATACTCCCCTCTTCATCAGGCAAGCTCAACAGCCTCTCTGCAAGTCTGCATAAATACTGCTGCATTATTTACAAAGAGCAATGGAGACATGAGATAAAAATAATTCCGAAGAAATATTTTTAAAGGAGACGTAGCCTAGCAGAGGTCCTTGTGTTCAAGAAAGATGATTTTTGTGGGAAAATAACACAAGGAACTCAAATGTTGCATGAACCGTATTTTTTTACAATCATTGAGCTATAGGGATCTGCTTCAGTGATGTAGGGTGAACAGCAGTTTCAGAATTCCAGGAAAGTACCTCGACAGCAGTAACTATGATGATGTGACAAGTAGCCTACATTCTTTCAGCTGAAACTAAAAGCCCAAGTTGTAGTTTCCAGAAGGCAAAGTTCCCCAAACAGAGGAAAAAAAAAATCCACATTCAGCAAAATCAACCAAACAAGTACTCAAGACCATTGAATATCAGGACTTTTTTTTTTCCTTAGTTTAATCAGTGTCAGTTCTTCTAGATCCCTGGATTTAGCTGCATTACTTTCCAGATTAAGCCTAATTTTCATTTTAATATTTTTTCATATTAAAACGAAAATTTCGTTCATTCAAATTAAATTTCAATAATACACATACAAGACTATCCATTGAAAAGTCAGCTATGCTAATCTGCATATATTTGTGTCCATCATAGATAAAACAGGTACTTATTTCAGGCTTTATTTCAGTTATTATTAACTTGTGAAATTAACCATAATATTGTAGTACCTTGGTCATAGTGCAGTTAAAGCTAAGGCGATGTTCAAAATGCTTGTGCTGCTACCATGTTATGTTCGGGTCACAGAATTTCTGGGTAAAATAAAAGTTTCCTTTGTACTCTGTAGGTTATAATCATCAACGTATCTGCGAAAACCAAAGGCAGAAGTCTCCTGAATTCTACAGCAGAACAGCATCCGAATCGAACGTGTATTTGAATAGTTTCCATTACCCAGATCGCAGCTACAAGGACCATGCCTTTGATACATTAAGCTTAGACAGTTCTGACAGTATGGAGACAAGCATATCGGCGTGCTCACCAGATAACATTTCCAGGTAAATCATCTTTCTTTCTGATGTTGAAAACCATAGGGTTATAACGAAAAAAAGAGAAGATGTACATGCTGATGCTATGGTGACATGAATGCTGCTAACTGGATAAAAAAACATAAGATAATTAGACAGGTATAATATTTAGGATTTATTAGCCCTTCATCATCAGGTTTAACTATCATCTCACCTGTTTATTTAAAGACAGAAGATAAAAATATGGAGAGGCTAAGTGATATGTTGAAGGCCACAGAGAAATCAGTGTCAGTCCTGAACTGAAGTTATGAAGTTGTCGGTGCTCTTTTCAGAGTGGGTAATACCTGATCTTCATTCCCTGGTCACTACCAGGAAGGAATTTCCTGTGACAGGAAATATCTTGAAGACATCTGCCGGTGATGAAGTACACTTGTTCTGCAAGTCCAGCACATTAATTTACTAGAGCCTTATGCTGAAGCTCTTCTGGCTCCTCTGGTGGTCTTTTTTAGCTCTTTCCCTTTTCTGGGTCAGTACAAATGAAGAGATGACACTGAAAGGCTGAGAGCCCTCAGCTGCTTTCCTCATCCTCAGAGGCTGTCAGCTCAGACACCGCTGCTCAGATAAAAGGAACACCACTGTTCTGTGTTAAAGGAAAGCCGAGCTGAGTCTCAAAACTGCATGCAAACCATTTTCTTTTGACAGTCTGGTTTTAATGACAGTGCTTTCATTTCTGCTCACAGTCCTGTCACGGCAGTTTCACAAGCATAAGTGGAGGCTGATAATTAAGTCCAATGTTGTCACAGGATTAAGAATCCCTTGTGAACACAAGGACAGCTTTTTTGGCTAGCGTGTTGTGTTTTAATCAGCATCTGTTTCCTGTAACAGGGTGTCAGCCCACTGATTTCCTCTTGTAGTCTTTAGCACTGCAATGTTAAGGGTTTCAGAAAATACCAGTGGCACTGATTCTGCTGGCTGGTTTTTTTGTTTGTTTGTTTTGTTTGGGTTTTGTTGGTTGGTTGGTTTTTTTGGTTTTAGTTTGGTTTTTTTAGGCTAAAAAATTAGGACTCCGGTTTTGAGGATTTTTTGTTTTGAATAGATACACAGCTGGCAAGTTTCTGATCCCTGGAGACAGGCTGGAAATTAACTCTTATCTCCGCAGTGATCTAACAGGACAGTGGTATGAAATCTGCTTCTCTTTGACTTGCTTTGACCATTTTGGAGAAAGATGGTGTGTATCTGAGCTACCTCAGGGCCATCTCGTAAGTGGAATCTCCACCCCAGGACTGGGGGAGCCCCGATGGCTGTTGAATTTCACTGGTGCTGTTTGCCCAGTCTCCCTCCCTCTGGCTCTTCTGCAGCTTCCAGAAGAAAAAAAAAAAAAACAAACGACAAAAACAAAACCACACACCACCCACCCAACAAAAAAACCCCAAACCAATCAAAAAAAAAAAAAACCAGAAAAGCATCCATTACAACAGACACTCCATTTTCTCACAAGGCAAAGATTTGTAGGCAGTTAATTTTCCTTGACAAAACTTCCCTTAAGCAAAACAAATTCAGATTGTTTTATATAGGTGCTTGAGAATCTTTTCTAGTCATATCAAACTTTAAAGGAAAACAATTTACCTTGCTTTGTTCTGACACACTTAAAATATTTAAGGTATATATGACCTTGTATAAGGTGAGAGAGGCTTTTTCTTTGCTGGAAATGCATAAAATTTGTCAACTCTGATACTACAGAAGAAGCAGAACTGCTGTAGTCATTCATCAGCATTCAACAGTAGTTGTTTCAAGATTTGCTAGCAACTTATTTTTTTTTTGTGGTTGAGGTGTCAGAGATTATGATCTTCAGTCATGTGTTGATTTCTGTGAGCAGGATAAGCAAATAAAGGATGAAAGAATTTAACTAAGCCAAAGTATTGACAGATTTTATGTGGAAAAACCTAATGCAATTGACTGTCTACCAGCTTGTTCAAATGACTTCATGTATGGACCCATTGCTTTTACTGAAGTTATTTGACCGAGATTTTCCTGGCCCATCAACTAAACATAGTGTGACCAAACTTGGTTTAGGCATTTAAGTCAGCAGCCCCCTTTTTTTCAGAGACAGTAAGCTTTTAGAGCTCAGCTAGATTTCAGATGAGTTATACCTTTTCTGCAAGCTTGGTTTAAATGAGGTATGTTATTTTTAGATTGTATTGTATCCTCTCATGAGACGTATCCCCAGACAGAGAAATATCTTCTGCAGACTGTCACACTTCTGACAAAAATCCTGGTCTTGCAGATAAAACCATCAGAGATGTGCTCAGGAAGCGAAGGATGTTGTTCTTACTTCTTTTCTTTTCCTTGCCCAGGACACGCATTTGGACTACTTCCGTTCTACCTGTGTCCTTTCAGAGTTGGTCTGTATGCTATTAAGTAGCATGAACAAATCCCATCCTATGATCCTTAGACAGCATTTTCAGTACAATCCCAGGTCATGTTTCTCACCTCCCTAAACAATTCAGTCCATCCCATTTCTTCTCATTGTGCTTCAGTCTAATGGCATTATTACTGGTAATATGGTAGTATTTAACATCAGCTGTTTTTCTTGAACAGCACAAGATGCAAAATAAAATAGAGAGCATGATGTGGAAATGCCACAGTTAAAAAGGCTGTTAAATTGAGATGGAACAAATAAATTGTACTGGAGAAAAAAAAATAAAAAAGGTCAAGCAAAGGTGATAGCTGTGTTGAGCTGGGCCAGGATGCACCACTCTTAGTGATTATCCTTGTTTTCTTTGGCTTGCTGGTTACTTTAACTAGTAGATCCTTCCTGACACTGCTCTGTCACTGGCCTTTGTGCATACCTCTTAAACCTCCTTATTTTTTTCAAGCTTTTTTTGATGGTGAGCTCAGTGAGACACTGAACAGAGACAGTTTACAGCCAGAAATACTGGTATATTCGGATGGCTACTAATGCCATCTCTGAGGATCGGTAATCTGTTCTGTTAGGACATGGTAACCACCTCCATCCATATTCTGTTGTCTGAGAGAAGGTGACAGATCACAGGGGTTTGACAAGATGCATTTTTAGGCACTTGAGTCTGCATTTTTCACAACTCTGCATGGGGAATGTGTACATTGAGAGTGTACCATGTACTTTATACATCATTTATTGTTAGTGCCTACTGCACTGAATTTGATCAGAACAGCGTCAGCTCCATTCTTAAACTGTCTAATGTTTGACTGTAAAATGTGTTTTTAAATACCAAGTATTCTTTTAAATAACTCTGATTTTATTTTTTTTTGTGCAGCGCTAGCACTTCAAATGTTGCAAGAATAGAAGAGATGGAGAGACTTCTAAAACAAGCACATGCTGAAAAGACTAGGCTGCTTGAGACCAGGGTAAACATAATTTTATGAGTAAAACTAAGAGTGGGCATGTTAGGTAATATCCTCTTAAAAGCGACGTTGAACCTTTAATACTTTAAGCTTAGTAGACACTTAAAAAATCACCTCTCCTCATTATTTTGGTCTGGTTTCACCCTCATACTACATCTTTGAGCCCGTATGTAATAGCTGCTTTCTCAGTGGGTGAGTTGATGGCAAAATCCCATCAGATGCTAGCCACTGTTGTTCCTACACCTTCTGGGAGAGCTGCTTAAGAAGAAACCTTCATTTCTAGATTGGTAATATTTGCAATTCTGACTCCAATTCTCAGTCCACTTTGCTGGATGTATATTTCTGCCTACTCTGCAGAAAGTGATTTAGTCCTAGCTAGAAATGACAGTATCAGCTATAGTTTCACATATAATTGAAGTTCTTAATGTGCTATGGTATTTAGGAACGGGAGATGGAAGCTAAAAAACAAGCTCTAGAAGAAGAGAAACGCCGCAGAGAGCAACTGGAGAAAAGACTGGAAGAAGAAACAAGCCAGAGGCAAAAATTAATTGAAAAGGAGGTCAAAATACGTGAGAAACAAAGAGCACAGGTGAGGTACATTGTCATGAAATGGTTTTAAAGTGCAAAACTTGCCCTTAAAATACAGAGACTGAGTGTATTTCTGCCAATGGTAAACGGAACTGCTTTCAGTTGAGTAGATCGATTTAGTGTTTCCGAAGTGTAACTGTGCCACTAAAAGTATGTTTGGGCTCTTGGAGCCTTAGATAGGTGTCTGGGTAATCATTTAAATGATGGCATAGGTATCTATTCAGCATCTTATATCTGTAGTGTAAATATTAATCCTATAAGGTTTGTTACTGAGTATGGGCAGAGCAGAATTTTTTAGCATGAACAACAGAAATTTGTGAGTGTGTTAATTTTATAAACCATTGGTGGTTTTTTTTCCTTTCTTTTAATAGATAAAATATGTTGGAATGTGAATTGTGACTTCCAAATATTTGACTGAAAAAAAGAAAAGAATAAGAAGCTTTTCCAGCTCCCCATCTACTCTAGAGAGGAAGTAGTATTTTTCCTAATGTTACTGGGACTACACAACATAGGAAACATTATTTAATTAAAACAGTGTTACCTCCTACATCTTTTTACTTCTTGTTAGGATTTACAGGTATCTTGAGCTTTCTTTAGGCTCAGAGGTCTTACCTATTTGTTTATTCCACCACAACTAATAAGATCTACATGGTACAGAGAGATGAGGGAGTCATTTTATTGTTAGTATAGTACAGCAAGACAGTGTCTCCATCTGAGTGCAGGAGATTCCATATCATATTTGAATATCTTTATGCTTTTATCTGTACTACCCTTTGCTAAATCTTTATTTCATGAGTTAGTATTACATTTTTTATGAACACTCTTACATAACTTGCCTTTCTAATTAATGACACTAAATCAGAACAACAGGACAACCCCAGAGGAACTTTAATCTGTTTCTGGTTAAATATATTCACTCCATTGTGTTTTTATATAAAATGTAATTACAAAATGTTAAATTTTATTTATATACTTTACTTGAATGTCTTCTTTTTCCCTAAGAAATTTTAAGAACAACTCAAAGATGACGTAAACAACGATGCCATGCTTATATTTTCATCCCGAATTGGAGCATGCACGTGTTGTAATACAATGCCCTATCAGTTACTGCTAATTGGCAGACTTGACAGAGAGGCTGAAGACTGAGTTGGCAGGAAGACAAAACTTATCTGTCAGAAATAACTATGATTTTTTTGTTAACTTTTTTCTTCTCCTTGTCCAGTGAGACCCGATTTTTAATTTTTTTTTCCGTACTCTGACAATTAAAAACATGAACTAAGGGAAGGGACTCCACCTTTGCACTTGCCAAAGCTGGTGCCAGCTTGTATCATTCAGGACTACGTAATTTTAGAAGGGTGCTAAGAGTTCTTGCAGACGACACAGCCCCCGTTGTGCCAAGAGGTTCTTGAGAATGCAGTGAGGGAAAGTCCCTTTGGTCTGTGACTCAGTGAGATTTAACAGGCCAACATAAGGCATGCAGCAGGGACAGCTTAGGTTCTCCAGGTCACTGACTTCTCTGGAGTCAGGGGAGGGAGATGCTCCTTTTACGGGTCATTCAGAGCACCTAAATTCAGCTTCTGAGTTGTCTCTGACTGCAGCAGAAGCCTTATCTTCTGTGTTTAAAATGTGGCTGTAGGTCTGCATAGACCCTTCAGGCACAGAAAACAAGCATATTTCCTCAGCGGGCAGAGGTCCCATATCCCTACCTCCCAGCTGATGCTGTCTAGGCAAGGCAGAGTCTTGAACTGCAGTCAAGAGTGAGGCAGTTTCCTGAGCTCTTGCTGTCTCTTGCAGAGGCAGGCACTTCAGCTCTTTGTACCATGTTGCCAGTTGTGAACTAGGTACCACATTTCATTCACTCAGAAGAAAGTAGTCCTGTTTTGTCCACAGCAGTCTCTGTGAAACTAGCAGTTACAGTTCACCCTCATTAATTTTTCATTTAATAGCATGTTATTTATATTACACTTTGCATGAAAATTCTTGGGGCATTAAAATATTAATGAATGAGATGTGTAGTGAGCGTCTAGCCCAGAGAAAGAGTTTGCTTAGCATCATGCAAATGAAGTCCTTACACTTCATCTAAAGCAGCAACACACCTTTACATTTAATTAATGTTTTCAGTCTAAGACAACCTTTCTATGCTGTAGCCTCTCTTTTACCAGCTTATCAACTGATGATTTCAGGAAACTCCTATGCTGGCTTTTGTGAAGTTATCCAGCACTTCGTAAAGTTAGAAGTTTTGAGGATTTTTCCTTTAAAAAAAATAGGGCTGCAGCAAAAGCTCTTTATTTTTCTTATGTTCAATCTTAGAATCCAGGGGTAGTTTGCAGTTGTGTCCTTGCAGCAGAAAGAGTGAAGGAGAAGTTAAGACTTCTGCTAAAAATAATATGATTTTTGTTTCTTTATGTAGGCCCGTCCCTTGACTCGCTATTTGCCCATTAGAAAGGAAGACTTTGACCTACGAAGTCACATTGAAACAGCCGGTCACAACATAGAGACCTGTTACCATGTCTCCCTCACGGAGAAGACCTGCCGAGGCTTTCTGATTAAAATGGGAGGAAAAATCAAAACATGGAAAAAACGGTGGTTTGTTTTTGACAGAAACAAGAGAACTTTTACTTATTATGCAGGTAGGTTGCAGGATCACTACTAGAGTACATCTGTTCCTCTACTTTCCTATCAATCTCAGACAAATTATGAACATGTAGAGACTCCAAAGTAAAACTTACATTTCCCTTTTGTTAAGTGTTTTACACATGCACTCAGAGCTCCTGCAATCCCTTCCCTGTAGTATTCAATCCTAATGCTAGGTAAGACAGAAATCAGTATAACAGACAAAGGGAGAGATGTGGATAGGCAAGAGGAAAAAATGGAAGATCATCAGGTTCCTAGTACACAGAATAATGGCTCCACATAATTTATTTTTTAATATTGTATACTTCCCCCAGTGACAGAGTGATTTCTTGTACTCTTCATACAAGAAAATAATTTAATATACTTACCGTTGAAATAAAATGGAATGCTTCTGTAGTCCCATTGCTTGATGTGCTGAAAAGTCTTTTTCAGGAAATTACACAGTAATTATATATTATACAGTAGACTTTCTGAGTTTGCTGTATTTTGAGAGTTTAAGGAATTTCAGTGAACAATATGCAATACTCTAAAGAGGTTTCTGTACACTAAGTTGTGCTATACAATATCTGAAGCCATTTATAAGCATTACTCTTATTTGTTATCTTGAGGTAAACCCTGAAATTTGGAATTTAGGAATGTATCTGTCTCTCAGATTGCTGTGCAAGTCTACACATGGTTCGACTTTGAAGTTCCAGAGGAAGCTAGAAAAATGACTGTGTTCTGAATATTTACTGTTAGGAGAGGCCAGAGAGGGGCATGTGTAGAATGGGCATTGCTAAGAAGCAGAAGACAGCATCAAGTACAAAGAACACATGGACAGTTGCATTTTTTTTTTTTGACATTACTGCTTTCCAGAAACTCATGAGGAACTTAAAATTGATGGTAGGGTTATGCATTGCTCAGTTTAAAACACATATTTGAATTCATTACCTACCCACTGAATATTTCTTACTAGTTTGCAGTAATACTATGAAGGATGTAACAAACATTTTTAAAATTTTGCTCTTAACATCTGGTTTATTGGTTACCAAGGCCTGTAATATACAGTAATGTTCCCATCTGGTACTGATTTTTTTTCTTTTAGTAGTTCTCTTAATAGTTAACAGTTTCAGTTTTGAGTGCAGTACAGTTGCCATAATGTAATTTGAATTTCTAAAGAAAACTTTTCATCATGTCTCAAGGACTCCAGCCAACAAACATAGTGTCATGAGAATTCTGCACCAGCTGCACAAAAATGCAGCTGCCTATATGAGTGAGGATCAGTCTAGATCTTTACATATATAGACTTCCAAAAAAAAATTGATGCTGTAAATTCAGAGTAATCGAACTCTTAAGTTAATATAGTGGTATATTGTTTTAGTTCTGCAAGTGTACTGAACAAAGAGCTTATCCTAAAGTCTAAAAATTTACTGTGGCCACTGAAGCATTTGTACTTTCTGACCTGAAGTAAACAGGGAGCTCTAAAGAAACTTGCAATGAGAGCTTATGGGTACCCAAAATGCTCTTCTAACCAAGACCACAGGCGGGGCTTGAAAGTAGAGTGGATCACTGTTGGCTTGTACTGCATAGACAGTATACTTTGGATAGTATTGCATTTAGCTTAGTATAACGTGTGCTATAATGTTTTAATCTTATACCTCGGTTCTTCTACTGGTCCCCCGGGGGCTGGCAGGGAGATTCCCAAGACTGTATCATTTGGTCTCTGGGATTTCTTTTTGCCGTCAGGTGAAGCTTTGGAAACTGCCTGCAGCTACCGATAGGATGTAAGCTGAGTTTCTTGAGTGTTCAAAATGACAGCAGAATCTCTCATGGGACTGATAAAGATGTTCTGCAGCGTTAAGGTGATACTAACCTGATGTCAGGAAGCACTATATTCCTCTAAAATAAAAGTAGTGGAAGGAAGGAAGTTTGCCCTTCAGCATCACATGCAGTTGTGATGCTTCTTAACACCCTCCAGGATTATTTAACAATTTTTCTTCTGTTGCAGGAAAACAGGGTACTGTAGACACTTATCTGCCCCATTCCTTTCTCTTGTGAAACATTATAGTTGTGACTGTTAAGATGTGAAGTTCACAGTCTGTATGAATCATCTCGTCCTAGTGATTCACTAGCTAATGGTGGGACAGAAGGCAATCATCATCAGATGTTTGAAATAGTTTAGAACTGATGCCCTGCAAGTGTCTGCTTCTTTCCATTGCCTTTGAAGGGAGATTGTCAGCGTGTCCCTGTTGTAGATATCAAAACTTAAGTGAGAAGACTCCCACCCTGTATTTCAGCTTCGCTGCAGTGGGATATTGGTATCAGTAACACAGTACCCTTGGATAACAACCTCCTCATTAGCAGCCTCCCGGGAGTAACTCTTCATTCGGGCGTTCTTACCTCGAGCGCTCTGAAGCAAATGGGGAGGGCCCTTTCACAACAGGGGCAAACTGTGTCTAATTAACTTGACTTTTACCTTGGGTGTCAGAGTAGGAGAGTGCAAACAGACAATTATGCCACTGCAGCAGGTGCCTAAGGACTTTTAACCTCCTGTGAAGTTTTTCATGTGTCAGAGCTCATAGAAACTTGCCTACAATCTGCTAACCTGACACGTGAATAACAACTATTAGCTTGAGACTGAGGGAGATGATTATAAATGGGAAGAAGCATTTTTTTTTAAATAAACAAAAGCACAAATGATGTTCTAATGTAAAGCTTTTGCTATCAAATTGTATTTCAAATTTGCTTATCATAACAGTTTTCCTTAGAAGGCAAACTGTAGGTCTTGCCCTGCAAGCTATATGAAGTCTGGCTGGCTTTCATGGATGAAATGGATGTGTCTCAGAGACATCTGTCCTTCTGCTGGCTAATACCAGTCATAATGTTCAGACACTTCAGTGAAGGCAGTGACTTGCAAATAGATGAGGAAATCACAAAAGCTCTATTTCCTTGGAAACCAGGTGGAAAAGAAAGCATATTAAAGTAGGAAATGCATCTCTCAGCAAAACTGAGCAACTAGTATGAAAGGTTGAAGAATTCTTTGGGATTTCACAAGCAGAAATGTTACTTACTAGTTGAATATATATGAAAATTAAAATAAAGCTTTTGCTTCTTGAAGTACTGTTCATTTCAGTTCTCAAAAGTCACTTTCTTTTCCCTTTTAGACAAACATGAAACCAAATTAAAAGGTGTAATATATTTTCAAGCTATTGAAGAAGTCTATTATGATCATCTAAAGAATGCATATAAGGTAAACTTTGTTCTTCTTGTTTTAACTGAGTATCATATGGCAGTACCCACAGTATGATGGCTGCTGTAAAGTCAGAGCTGACATTATTAAACAAACAGACACACAAATCACTCTGGAGTGGAGGAAAAGGAAGATGAAGCCAGATTAGTGATTAGCACTGGGTTTGTTTTTCTTATACTGATGAAAGCAGAGATAAGACCCAAGTGATGGTTCCATATGGGATATGCTGTGAGGAATTCCTTAGTTCAGTGGTGAGACCACTGAAATCTGTGGCTTTGGCAAATCAAGGAGTGTCTGTATGCATCTATCATGGGGTGCCTACAGCTCCTGTCACCCCCTGCTTCTCATCAGTAATTTAATTGTGAGCAAGCTGAAGATATCCTTAGCAGGTGGGTTTGTGAAAGCCAGGGTGGTATTGATCACTGAGCAGAGTGGTAGAGTTAGTTTTTTGGGCATGAAGCAACAATTTGAAGCCTGGTACTGCTGTGTAATAGTCTCATGGAAATATGTTTTAAAGAGTGTTTATGCTGGATGCAAACACTTAAAATGCATCGCTGCTTCCAGTGCTGCAGAGTAGGATACAGTGCCATGGCATTTTGCATTCTGTCTTTCTCCTTAACCCCATCGTAAATCTCCCCTATAAGTAATTTCACTTCTGGTGCCAATAAACAGCTTTGCTCTCATTCTTGCGATGTCCTTTCTGTTTTATTTTAGAGTCCCAACCCATTGCTGACTTTCAGTGTGAAGACCCACGACCGGATATACTACATGGTTGCTCCTTCGCCAGAAGCCATGAGGATATGGATGGATGTTATTGTTACAGGGGCAGAAGGCTACACCCACTTCATGTTATAATAGAAGGGGGCACTAGGGCATACTGCAATAACGTATGAAGTCAGCCATATGTAGTGGAACCTGAAAAGCCAGTGAATCCTCTAAAATATCCTTCTTATGATGTGCACCTGAAACCTCAGAATTTAGAGGGGTTTACAAATGCATTGAAAAGGGGTCCTTGTTACTTGTTTTAGTTGATCTTTATAGGAATGAAAGAGCAAAAGCTGTTGAGAGAATCATAATGCTCCAAAACAGATATTCAGGCAATTTAAATCTTGACTCAGTGATAATTTTCTGCAAGTTCTCTTATATGGAGAATGGCTTCACAAACTCACACTATAAACAGTTTACAAATGTGTGTGTTCTCACCAGTATGCAAAAATTCTCGGAACAAAAAGCTGTAATAGCATATATTTTAATATGCAGCATTTGACATTTATAGATGATTAGGTGACTTTTAAAAACTTTTAGTCAAGTATTTTATAAAAATACAAACAAAAAAGTAACCCTAAGGTACACACAGTTCTTGCCTTAGTAGTTAAGTATTACAACAGAGCCAAAGAGTTACAAGATTCCCTTATCACAATGTTTTCAAATTGTTAGTTGTACCTAACTTTCTGTAAGGGGACAGTGCCAAAACTCTTCATTACTATTCAAGGAATTAAATTGTTACGATATTCTGTGTGTTCAGACACACAGTGACACCAACTGTGTGTTTAAAGTTTGCATCTATGGAGCACAATGAAAAAAGAGGATGGCTTTATAAAGATGCATTTTTCCACAAAGGTATGTAATGGAAACACATGTATTAACTTTACTCATAAAGAGGGTTTTTTTAATCTTGCCTGTTGAATAGAATGAGCTGATTCTAGACCATACAGCAATTTTCTGTAGTAAGGTCCCAGGGTGGTTCTAACCTTACTCTGTGCCAAGTGAACACTCTACGGAAACCTTTTAAACATTGGTCCCCTTGAAGCCAGCATCAAAATCTCTACCTATCTAAATTCTGTGGAGCCAAGTTTTCAGCCCTGGGGAGTTTGGTGGTTGGTTTTGGTTATTGTTTGTTGTTTTTTTAAATGCATATCTGCACAGAATAATACTGTCAAATAGAATAAAAAGAGAGGCAAGTTCTAAGAGTTTACACTAAGCAGTGTATGAATAAAAAACCCTGAAAATTTTAAGTAGCAGAAATTGAGATTCTTAAAACAGCACAAGTACTGAGGGTGCAGTGGTCCCCCAGTTTAAAATCACTTCCAAGTTGTTACGTAATACTGCAAAAACATACATTATTTAATTGAACTGAACTTCAAGAAAGTCTGTTATGACTTTAAAGAGGTTCTATTTCAGTAATGAAAACTTATGTGCTACATGGTTTGTGTAATAGAAGAGAACACATTAGCCTTTTTTTTTTTCCTTGATGAAAAGTTAATGGCTTTTGATGGAACAAACAAAAAACTGAAAGCAGAATAGAAGTATGCTGGCAGAACATTTTTGTTATAATTTTTAAACCCTGTATCTGTAATGAACAGGTTGAATTTTTTGTGGTATACACAGGTGATATGGTTGCTCTAGCACAATGAACATCAGTTTCGACTTGAATCATGAAAGAAGGGACTGTTACTGCAAGATAACTACTATCATCTGTGCAGATCACAGCTTGTAATCTAACAATTTAAAACACTATCAGAAATAAACTGCTTTGGTTTATATAATTATTATTTTTTCCCTGATGTATCTTGATTTTACTCCCAAGTATGGTTATAAAGGTTTTCTAACAATGATTTTTGTATCCTGCATGACGAAATGAAGGCATTTCAATAAACATTTTTAAAAATACACTTGTTTTAAATATTCACTGGCTGCTTCATCTTGCAGTATTTCTGCTTGCCTTTCAAATAAGGCCACACATACTTGCGCACACAATTTTGTATTTGTTTGTAGTGCTTAATCTAACCATTCCATGTGTTTCCCCATAAAAGAGCTATGGAAAATAATCTTACCGATGGCAGTGAAATTAGGAGTGTAGTCAGTTCTGTGTGTGTATATACCTTTCTCATTTTTATGACCCTGTTTGAAAAATTAATTGCTAGCCTTGGATATAGATTTTTTTGTTGTTGTTTAACTACACAACAGAAATTGATGACGTTCAATGGTTTCCCAGTTTTCCCAATTTTTTACTTTGGCATGACTCAAATGTCAGCAAGTATTAGTTCATTGTAGAAGCCCATGTGGTTCTATGATTTTTGTCACTCTGTGATCATCATCTCAAAGCGTGGTGGGTTTTGGCACCATGCCCACTAAACCATGTCCCAAAGTGCCACATCTACACATTTTTTAAACGCTTCCAGGGATGGTGACTCCACCACTTCCCTGGGCAGCCCTGAGCTACTGCATGGTGGCAGGTACCATCTTTTATGTTCAGTCTGCAAGCCCTCCAAGCTTAATCCTGTGGGAGTCAAGTACCCCCTGAAGGACCTCGGGCAGTTGTAAATCACACAGGCTGTGTCTTAAAATCCTCTGTCCCCTGACCTGCCTGCTGACAGGGGCTGAGGTGGCACTTGGCTGGGAAAATACCTCTGTAGGCTACTCTGAGCTGTAGCTCAGAAGCCCTGGCTTCTCTTAGCTTTGTTTTCTTTTCTGTCTGTTGCCTGTAATATAAAGGTTCAGTGTATAAAGATCTTCTGGAAGGAAAACCTTGTTTCAGCTACCATCTCCCTGCAAATAAGGCCAAGTAGAGGTGGGTATAGGCGGCATGGGTTGGTTTGAGTGTCCTGTAGGCTGAGAAACACCCCGGCCTTGACAGTGCTGCAGGGGAGACCAAGGGAGGGATGTTGGTTTTTGAAATGTCCTTTCTCGCCATCTGTAAGGGTGAGGTAATTATGTGCATCATACAATACATATATTACAAAATGTCTACTTTTTAGAAGTTTATACCCACATAGCCACAGACAACTTGAAGAAGGGGCGTTTCCAGGCTGGGTCTCCCCAGCCTGTGGTAGAGAGCAGCCACCGCGAAGGGTCCCATCCCCCCAACACACGTGCACCCAGGGCAACAGTCATTGTTTTTATTGACGAAGCTTTGCTTTCCCCTTCCACCTGAGCACCCGGCGTTAACTACACCGACC